>NC_043972.1:56587279-56748369 GCF_902148855.1 Sphaeramia orbicularis
ACTAGCATAATCACAACTACATGTTATTTTGACTCCTTTGATGCATGATGCATCCAGTATTCAGACCACCATGAGGAGTTTCCCTCTAAACATGTCAAATCAGTTTTTTCTCATATGTGTTTGTACATCCTATAAAAACATTTATCATTTAGCTATTTATTGATTTTTAACATTTTTACCCCTTTGTTGCATGGCGTCCACATATGGACACTTTAACCTCCTGAGACCCAGGAAATGTCAGCAAAGTACAAGCTTTTTTTGTTTTTTATTAAATAAGTGCCTATATTGGAAACATCATGATGCAACAGTTTCTTCAGATGCAGTTTTTAAAATTTTTATGGAATGTCCTTTGTGGTGGATGGTTTTCTTTTTTTTTTTTGTAGAAAGTTGTGAAACTTGTCCACAAATGTGGACAGAAAACCCATAGCTGGGTCTTAGGAGGTTAAATATCTTCCTAATAAAACCATATTTTTTAAACAAAAAAATTCAAAATGTATTTCAACTTTAGCCTAATTTTGAATAATAAAATCAATTTAAAAAAAAAAAAAAATTTCGATACTTTTTAAAATAATTCCTGCATGAAAGGGTTGAGTGGCCTAAACTCCTGGAGCGCTGCCGTCTTTGTGACAGAACACTGAGGCCACACTTGGAAACACCAGCATCCATCCATCTACACATACATCACACTGACCAAGGCAGCTCATTATGATGGGATGGAAATCTATTTGTAGACTTTTATCTGGACTCTGAGACAAATGTGTGGTTTTTGTCGGTGGATGAAAATAATCCTAAATGTGTTGTTTGACGTGTCCACATGAGTTAGTTTGTCCTGTGTGTGGTTGTGAACTCCTGTTTGCTGAATCATCCAGAACTTTGCCGACTGCTCTGAGCTGATGGAATATGTGAGTGTCCAACTGGTGCTGAGTAGAGTTGTGTTGGTGTTTAGTGTTGATCAGGGACTGGAACCCCAGGCATATATGATGGTGTTGTGGAGCTGATGGGACATGTAGACTCGTCCTCTGATGCTCTTCAGATGGGACTGTCCTTCAGTGAGGGGTTGAAGGTCCATCCTGTCCAAGTCTGGCAGATCCACTGTGTGTCCACCAGTCCAAGCAGGTCAGTGTCAGGGTTTCTCACACCACACTTGGTCCTTCTTCCACAATAATGTCTTCAAATGCATCAGCTGTGGAGAACCACCGTCTCCATGGTGACGACACAATCGCAGCCACAAGTGTCAAAACCAAGAGTAGAACTGATCCAATGAAGTGACAAAACAGCATTAAAGAGTCCGGCCTCCTTGGTTCCAATAATGTGAACTGTGTCATGGATTTGATTTGTTTTGATTCTGGACAGTAAATCCACCCTGGAACTGACTGTTGTCTGGACATAGAACTGAATTAGTAAAGTTTTTATCCATGTTGTTGAGAAAATGACCTTTTGCTGTCGCCGTCTCTGGATCAGATGATTGTGATTCCTGTGCTGAAGTATATAAGTAAGTAGTTTTTAGAAATAAGTTATTTTAAACATTTAAATTACAAATAATGATCAAATAGTTCATTTAGATTTTAACTTTTATTAAGATTTTAATATCTGAACCACAAACTGATGATTTGGAAAGCTCATTCAAAGTGAGTAAAGTTAAGTGTATTTTATTAAGATATTTAAACTAATGAATTTTGGTTTAGTTCATCTTACAGTTTTATGATAAACTTAGTCATCTTTTATGCTTTCAGATTGTATTAAAAAAGGTTAAGTTATTCTGTAAATAGCTCCACAACAAGTTACTTTAAATTCATGTTACAAAATACTAACCACAATCAAATACATAATAATAAACCACAGTATGCAGTCTACAAATAAAGTCACCTTGTTCTGCCCTCACTATGTGTGAAGCCACCCTTGCAGAGCGAGGCAGACAGTTAACAGAAGGTGAAGTCTTGATTTATTTGCTTATTTTCTTTCCTTCTCTTCTGTTAATAATACTTTTATAGAACTGCAATGACATGAAATACAAACAAATACATGTATTACAATGTGTGCTGAAATATGTTTCCACTGTAAGCACTTCTTAACTTTTACCCATCCTTTTTAAATGCATGAATTAACAACCATACATGAATTAAACAGCTAAATATTCCAGCAATTACACACCAATCAAATAAGCATGTACAGCATATAAACCATATGAAATTAACTTAAATATGCAATAAGGGGCACAAAAAATGCAGTAATCTTGTACAGAATGTACACAGTAAAAAACCTCTTTCTGAACTGCATTAACATTACATGTAATCTAATTGACATGAATCAAAAATACTCCAATGCTAATAATATGCACAAGTTTCTCCCGGAGTGCACAAATAATTTGCTAGTAAAAGAAACACACCAACTGCTACCAAATAGCATCTGCATTAGCTCTGAACTGAGTACATACAAGCTAGCACTGACACAAAACAGACTGCCACCTGACTCAAATATTAGCAGTGAACAGAACGCTTCTACCACAAAGTGAAAGCTTATTTGTGCTCTGTAAAAGATGCTAGCAATCATGCTTCTGAGTTAATGACAAAGTAATTGTAAAACTAAAGATGGGCAATTCTAGGATCAGAGGTTTAGGGCTGCTGAGCACCCAGAGTCCTGGCCAACCAGGCAAGAGAAATTTCACTGTTTTTTACATTTTAATGCAATTTCGGACCATTGTTCTCACATTTGTGAAAGAAAAGCCTAACATCTTTTGGGTATGAGAAACTCTGTTACAAAACCATCAAATCTGATAAAAGTTATTTAAATGCTGAGCCACAATAAAAAAGGAATGGACTGGAATCATAAAAGAAATAAACCCTAACTCTAAATGCTAGTGGAAGACAATCCTCCATTTTGAAATAGCAGCTCCTCAACATATACATATAGAATGGGTTTAACTCCAGAGGAATATTAGTGTCAGCTCTACTTCAAAACACTGTCTGCACATGACAATACATTCACTTTACAGGTTCTATCAGTGGAACATTTATAAATCTGTTGTATAAATGTGCATAAATCAATATATATGTGGAATAACACTTTATCATATACCTTCAAAACATCAGCAAACCAGCACTTTTGTCATTTGCTTTCCAATTAATCTGATTAAAATAAGTAACATTTAGCACATTTAATCTGACGCAGATTATTTCTAAAAAACTGTAGACCAGTGTATATGTTCAGTGTCTCTCTGCTCCCCTCTCTCTCTTTGTGCTTTAACCAAAAGGCAAATAACCAAACAATGTGTTTTACATCTAATAAGAAATATAAACTGGTACATTTATCCAATTTATAATATCATTGTAATAGAATATTTGGTTGCTGTGGAAAATGAAGTTACACAAGTTGATCCTACACTCTTACCTGAATCTGGCTCTTTTTTTTTTTTTTCTTTTTTACAAAAAAAAAAAAAATCGTATGTTCCTGTCTGCGCGCATGTACACATACACACACACACACACACACACACACACACACACACACACACACACACACACTAAGAGTTCATGGGCATCCAATCAGTTATCCAGTCAGATAAAGTCAGTCTCTCCTTGTCTTTAATCTGAACTCATGCACAGACTCAACAGCAGCTTCTCTCAGTCCAGTTCAAACAGAGGACAGAGGTGGACTGAACCACATGGAACATTTCCTAGGTAGAAAAAACATCAGTTAACTCCCACCTAACAGCATAAACAGTGATCTACATTTCGATGCAGCAATAACAGGGACCGGTAATGATAATGTGTTGGTATTAAGTGGTAGAAGTAAACAAATGTTCTGGTTTAAATCAGGTACTTCCTCCACTACTGAACCCAACTGTAGAAGGCAGCGCCTGTGCACTGCTCTGTACAGGTGGAGCCTAGAGTCTGAGTCGGGGAAAGGGGGGAGGGATGGAGTGGATCAAACCATTTTTGAGACAAGATGGGTGGTGGAGTGCTGTATTTTTGTTGTTAAAATATTATATATTGGTTTGGACATTTTTGTAGAATGTTCAGAATGGACATAAAGTAATCAAGAAAAAAGAAAAATTCCAGCAACCTTAAAATATTTTAGGGGTGCTGGGAATCAATTCAGGTGTGCTTCAGCACCCCCAAAAATGGGTTAAAAATTCCCATGCTTACAGACGTATATTTGCCTAGATTTATCGACCAGAATGAAAGCTGTACTTAACTTCAATAGTGTGACCAAACAGTGATAACAGTACAGAAAGGGCACAAAGAACATAAAAGCTAATAGAAAGCAGTTCAAGCACTAAATCAAACTTCCATACCCACAGAGCCCCCCTGGTTTTCACCCAAACACACAGCACCAGCTAACAACGAGATTACAGTTGTAAAAGTCCGTTCACAGCAAAGCCTGAGCGCTTACCGCCTGTCTCTCCAGAGTCTCAGTGAGTCATTCACACTGATAATTCTTATCTGATGGTATCGGTAACAAACTCCTCTTGCTGCTGCTCCTTTGTTTGAGTTTCCCTCCACCACACAGCTCTCAGGTGGGTCTGATTTCTACCCTTCCCTTCCCCCGCCTTACCAGTGATGTCACTTCCTGCTTCCTGCTACAGAGTGGTGCATTAGAACACACTTCTGTACTCTGAAGACAACAAAACACAGCTTTCAGTCTGGTGTTTGTCTTCACATCTGGATCCTGTGAAGCCTGATCTGGAGGTTTTGAAGTCTGATGTTCTTGTCAGAAGAAGTCGGTGCTGCTGGTTCAGACACACTGTTTCTTCTTCTCATCTGATGCTGAGGTACTGTTTGGTCCAGACGTTGATGATTCATATCTGCGCTGATGATGGGAGAGAGCAGGGGATGACCACAATCTGTTTGGACATTGACTCCAACTGTTTCGGTCACTTTTTGTTTGGAAACTGATTGACTAGAGTCTTGCTTTTTGTACAGCTGTTCAATTTTTGTCTTTCGTGCAGATGTTTGACACGTTCATGTTTGGTGCATTGTGAACCTGTGATAAAAGATCTGTCACAGAATCTGAACTGCTGGGATTCTCTGCAATATGGGTCTGTTGGTGATACTTGTAAGAGGAAGATGACCAGCATATCTTTGTGCACCTATCACAGGGGTATATCAACTTCCTCTGGTGATAATGTAAAGCAGAAAAGGACTTGAAAGTCTTCCCACACTGGTCACAATAATATGGACTTTCTCCAGTGTGGATGCGTTGGTGCCTTTTTAAGTAAGTTGCTGTGGCAAAAGTCTTCCCACACTGGTTACAGTCATATGGTCTTTCTCCTTTGTGGATGTGTAGGTGCTCCTTCACCACACTCATTCTGGTGAAAGTCTTCCCACACTGGTCACAGTAATATGGTCTTTCTCCAGTGTGGCTGCGTTGATGCCTTTTTAACATACTTCCTGTGATAAAAGCCTTCCCACACTGGTCACAGTCATATGGTCTTTCTCCACTGTGGAAGCGTTGGTGAATTTTTAAGTAACTTGCTGAAGTAAAAGTCTTCCCACACTGGTCACAGTCATATGATCTTTCTCCAGTGTGGAAGTGTAGATGTTCCTTCAGCCCATTCATTGTGATGAAAGTCTTTTCACACTGGTCACAGTCATACGGTCTTTCTCCAGTGTGAATGCGTAGGTGTTCCCTCAGCACATTCATTCTGGTAAAGGTCTTCCCACACTGGTCACAGTCATATGGTCTTTCTCCAGTGTGAATGCGTTGGTGCCTTTTTAACGTACTTGCTGTGATAAAAGTCTTCCCACACTGCTCACAGTCATATGGTTTTTCTCCTGTGTGCATGCGTAGGTGTATCTTCAGCCCACTCATTGTGGTAAAAGTCTTCCCACACTGGTCACAGTCATATGGTTTTTCTCCAGTGTGGATACGTTGGTGTTTCCTCAGCCCACTCATTCTGGTGAAAGTCTTCCCACACTGGTCACAGTCATATGGTTTTTCTCCAGTGTGCATGCCTAGGTGTATCTTCAGCCCACTCATTGTGGTGAAAGTCTTCCCACACTGGTCACAGTCATATGGTCTTTCTCCAGTGTGGATGCGTTGGTGTTTCTTCAGCCCACTCAGTCTGGTGAAAGTCTTCCCACACTGGTCACAGGTGGGTCTTCCATCCATGTTTGCTGGAATCAGGTGATCTTCGTCTTCCTCCAGATGTGACTTTTAGGTTTCAGTTCAAATCCACCTTTGGCTTCTTTCTACATGAAAACACACAGAAACAGAAGAGGTGGTCACTGAAATGCAATGGAACAGAACAGAACAAACACATCTGTTTGGAACCAGATTAAGCAGATAGACAAAATCAACTAGTTAGGCAATCGATGAGACATTTTCAAGATAACCAATATTTGATGGTTTCTCCTTAAGAGATTTGCATGAGACCAGAAAATAACAAATAATAACAGAAATATTGAAAGATGCTGAAAATGTCAGGTTCCCTCCGATGTTGGAACATTCTTTATATAGTTACAAAATCAAAAAACACTGAAAATAACTGTTTACTTTCGTCACTGGAACTAATTTATTATTATTATTATTATTATGATTAATATTATTATTATTATTATTATTTTAAAGATTTGCAGGAAATTTTGAGTGAGTGAATGTACAAAATAGTTCTTTTGTACTAGCAGTTGTAGTAGTAGTAGGATATCTACTGTTAGTACTTGTATTTGTAGTAGTAGTAGTAGTATATCCACTGTTAATACTTGTATTTGTAGTAGTAGTAGTAGTAGTATATCCACTGTTAGTACTTGTATTTGTAGTAGTAATAGTATATCCACTGTTAATACTTGTATTTGTAGTAGTAGTATATCCACTGTTAGTACTTGTATTTGTAGTAGTAGTATATCCACTGTTAATACTTGTATTTGTAGTAGTAGTATATCCACTGTTAATACTTGTATTTGTTGTAGTAGTATATCCACTGTTAGTACTTGTATTTGTAGTAGTAGTATATCCACTGTTAATACTTGTATTTGTAGTAGTAGTATATCCACTGTTAGTACTTGCATTTGTAGTAGTAGTATATCCACTGTTAGTACTTGTATTTGTTGTAGTAGTATATCCACTGTTAGAACTTGTATTTGTAGTAGTAGTATATCCACTGTTAGTACTTGTATTTGTAGTACTAGTATATCCACTGTTAGTACTTGTATTTGTTGTAGTAGTATATCCACTGTTAGTACTTGTATTTGTTGTAGTAGTATATCCACTGTTAATACTTATATTTGTAGTACTAGTACTAACAGTCATGTACATTTGTTCTAGTTACTGCTCATTATTCTAACACCAGCTGTTCTACTTTTCAACAGTTCTATTTCACGATTTTGGCCAAAAACAAAATTCTGTTTTTTTCCTCTAAAAACTTCATGTTCTATTTTTGGGTAAAACTATAAAAGACAACAGATGTCGGCATGTCATTTCTTGTGCAGCCCACAATGCAACGCACTGGCCCCTCCCTCAAATCTGTATCCACATTTCCATAGATCCAGGTCAAAGGTCAGATGGTGGTTCCATCTTTATCAGGGCTCTGTTTCTACCTCCAGAGGAGTTCCAGAGGTGGAACCAAACGATCCACCATCTCATTTACACAGACCACGTTCAGAAGAAAGGGGGAATATTCCAGAACAGAAGAGATGTGGAAAAGGGGCTGGAGATGGCATCATAGAATCAGAAAATTCAGTGATGGGCCCACAGAAGTGATACCAGTGTGAGTCAGTGACAGACATCAGTCGTGTGTGTGTGTGTGTGTGTGTGTGTGTGTGTGTGTGTGTGTGTGTGTGTGTGTGTGTGAGTGTGAAGCCCATGCAGTTCTATTTGAACTGGGGGATCCGTGCGTGGACCACGGCTTACATTGGTATCACTACTGCAGCCCATCACAGATTTAAGGTCTGTGGTCATTACACAGACTTCTGTCACAGTTAGGAGGAGGAGCCGACGGTAGCCCAGAGACACCAGAGACATGAAATGCATTAGACTATTACCCTTTTTTAAAAATTGTCCTAATTAAAAAACCGGACCGGATGGACTCGCCTCTTTCTCTGGACCTTCGGCTCGTTTGTGTCCTGGTCCAACGTCTGCTGTCCTTTACAACTGCCCAGGTCAGACATGTCACAAGTAACATCATACTGGTAGGAAACTGTCATCATGTGTTCTATTATTACCTCCGCCAAAGAGGTTATGTTTTTGTCGGCGTTGGTCTGTCTGTCTGTCTGTCTGTCTGTAAGATAACTCAAAAAGTTATGGATGGATTTGGATGAAAATCTCAGGAAATGTTGATACTGGCACAAGGAACAAATGATTAAATTTTGGTGGTGACCAGGGGTAGGGGGGTGGGCAGAGGTCTGCACTCTACGAGTGCTTTTCTGGAAAAGACAGCGCAGACCTCCTCCAAGGCAGATCAGTGGGCCCCCACCCCCCATACCACCAAATTTAATCATTTGTTACTTGTGCCAGTATCAACATTTCCTGAAATTTTCATCCAAATCTGTTCATAATTTTTTGAGTTACCTTGCACACAAACAGAAAGACAGACAGACAGATAAACATGGTGGTGGTGGTGGTGGTGGGGGGGGGGGGTACTGATCTGCTTTGGCAGAGGTCTGCACTCTCTGAGTGCTTCTAGTTCATTTATGCATTTTTATTACTTTTCATGTAGGAAAGCGAAAAAGGGACCGGGACCATGGAGTTCCAGACCAGCTGTCCAGTACCAGCTGGACCACACACTGGTCCAGAAGCCTGAACCTTTCAGACATGTTTGTTTCCCTTTTAATCTCGAGGCACCTTGTTTTTTTGCACCTTTTGTTTTGTTTCAATTTTTAATAAAAAAAATCTAACCTAATATTGTCTGTTCATTTACAATACATCAAAAATATGAGTATAAGTACTTTTATAAGTAATATGCAGTCAAATTAAATGCAGGCATTTGAGTAAATCTGTGTGACTTTAGGGTTGAACCTGGACTATATCTGTAAAACAATAGAAATGAAACAGAACCATCCATCACACGTAAAGTTAGATGTGATTGAGTTTAAGGAATGAGAAGTTGAAAATACATGTTCCACCATTTTGAAATACAAATTAAGGATATGTAATGATGGTTAACTTCATTTAAAATGTATTCCAGATGGATTAAGAGATTCAACAACCAGTAAAACGTTAAACCCAACCTGTCCACTTAAAGTGCTGTGTCATTTTATTGAACTAGAGCTGAGTTTGTGAATGGACATGAACTGGACTGCATGTTCTGTTACTGCTCCTACATATGTCATCAACCTGATTTGAATAAATTACCCTGAACTTTGGGTGTGATGGAATCATAAAGCACACAGATTACCTGGAAGATTTCCTGGTAATAAAAGTTCCAGGTATTTTGGTGGAAAAGGGCCTAATTAGGATTGCAGAGATGATGTAACGATCAGTGTCCCCGCCCCATTTTGCCATTTTGAACTTACAGGTGCTAACAGTCCCATAGCAGTGCATTCATTGTTTTTATAAATTGTCTGTTAAATCCATCCAGTCAAAGATGCCTGGGAGACACTGCTGTGTTCAAAACTGTTCCAGTTACTCCTGTGATTGACACTGCAAATGTAGAGAGCCAGAAGTACATTAGTTTGGGTTTATGACTAGTTTAATGCATTTACATTTACACACACACTAACCAGACCAACACACTAACCAGACCAACACACTAACCAGACCAACACACTAACCAGAACAACACACTGACCAGATCAACACACTAACCAGACCATCACTAAACTAGAATCCAACCCCAGTCACTTCACAGATACATGGAACAAAAATGTAGGAGGAAACATTAAAAACATAAACGATGCTGTCTATTAACTATGAAACAGTGTTGATAGTATTTCACCATTACTACCCCCTTGATTACAACACCTAAACATGGCACTATCCACGGGCTGACCTTTGACCCCACCACAGTGTTTTCAGTCAATGGGCTTGTAGATCGTCAAACCTTAAACCCAGCCACAGAAAAACTGTTCACAGCTGTCAGGGGACTTAAGGCTTTTGAATTCTTGCACTGTGTAGTAACTTATGCTGAAAACCAGATAGTTAACTAAGTGCATGTATGTACAGGGGGGCAGAGTCCAGATCCCTGCACCAGTCGGACGTACGCCGTTGAACACCGGTAGCTCGTAGGGGTCTACATCATATCATATCTCAGATCTAGTGGGCTGAATGTGGTGATGCGCACACCTGCTGGCCCGCCAATCACGTACCAGAGCCTATACTAGAAGGGCCTCTCAGCTGATCCTGTCTCTTTCACTCCTGACGTCACCCGCCAGTTACAACAGAGCTCCTGACTGAGAGCAGCAGAAACTACGACCCAGATTTACTCACCTGTGCTGGAATTTAAGGCCAACTTACTGTGTGTTTTCTGCTGCATGTCGCAACGTTAAACGCTGGTGTTTGAAGAGCGTTACGGGCTCCTCGGGGAAAAGCCTCTGTGCTCGTTGCAACTGGTGAGCACAGACAGACGAATAAAATATCCGGTACCGGTGTGGGATAAAATATGGACTCCTATAAAATTTGTACCCCTGCCGATTTTGCGCATGCGTGAAAATCCGCGGTACATATTTTATGCGTATAATAGACCCCTAATTTGTCTGCATGTTATTTAGTAGTTACCCCTAGACCCCTAACCCTAACACCCACGCGCGTGCGCAAATTCCAAATAGGTCCAAATTTTACAAGGTCCGTATTTTATGCCGCACCGGCTAACTATAGCGGAGAGCACCGAGATATCCAAGAGGAAAAAGACTTGGGTAGATTTGAGCTCAAACTGCTCCTAAGTATCAAAAGATGACAATCTGTGTCCAAACCCACCGACTAACATCGAGTAGAATGAAGTTGGATGAACCCGCTTCACGGCTTGTCTCTGGCTCTCACAGCAAAAACAAAGGAGGAACAAACGGGACTGGCACTTCCTGGAATGACAACAGCTGCATTCTGATTGGTTGGTCATGTCAGCCTTCTGATTCGTCCATGTAAAGTATCGCGTGGCTCAATAACTGAACGAATTGTTGGTATTTAACGAATTGTTCAATTATATCAGTTTTGCTTTTTGAATAATGCCCTTAGCATTATAACTGATATAGCATTTTCCGCGGTACAACTTTTTCCTTTTTTTTTCAGTGGTACATCTCCCTACAGCAGCAGCGCACTGATGACGTTTTCCAGCTGCGACGCACAGACCTGCAGACCAGAGGGATGAACTGGAGTCAGAGCTGGCAGGTTGGGTGGAAATAAAGTTTCTCCGTGACCCTCTGTGGATATAAGGAGGTCTGCGGAGGAGCCCGTATTGTTTTCAGGTGGATCTACATGATGGAATGGAGCGAGTGTTGAGTTTGAGCAGCTGTGAGACGGAGGAGTTGAACATGGAGCAGCATTAGTCCGGAGATAGCCCCAGGCAGCAGAGCCACAACCAGGAGGAGGAGAGTCCCACGGCAGAGTGAAGAAGTGTTCCACAGTCCGACTGGATAGAACAGCACAGGGAAAACTGTGGAGGGAGGGAGGGGGAAACCGGCAAAGGAGAAGAGAAACAGAGGCAGCAGGTTAGAACTAGAACAGGTAACTCTAGTGCAGGGAAGCGGAGACGGTCACGTGACTTTAGATGGATTTCCTTTTCAGTCCTCGCGCTGCTTGAACATGCTCCGGTTGTTTAGTTAAAGTTAAATGTTCATCCTGTTTTTTATTCCCATGTCTCCTGTTACAGTGGATGGAAATTCGGGCTGTGTGAGCTGCACTAACGTCCATGAGCAAAGTTCTGTCCAACATCCCATTCTGGTGAGTGCACTGTGTTCTGTTTTCAATAAAAGCTCAAAAATAGCCGTGGGTTTCAGCTTTAGCCTTTGGATCACCGTGGCTGCTGCCTTCCATACACACAACAACAAAAGCACCTCCTGATTCTACCATACCGTGGGAAGGGTAATGTTCGACTGCCCTCTGGTGGTGAAACTGAATTGGTGCAAATCACTCCTATCAACACATCCCTCTGTCTGTAGATGAAAACTGAATAATACCAACACAAGGCAATCACAGATTGTACTGTAGCATCTAAACTGACCTCATTATCAGATGTTTACACATGAACCACTTTGAACATTCAACTCTCCTCACCCCAAACTGTTCCCACAAAGTTAGGAGCTTGGAATTGTTCTCTTGGTATACTGAAGCAAGAGATTTTGGAAAATTCCAGATTTTATTTTTGGCCAAAATCATGCAGCCGTACATGGATGAACAACAAACTGAAGTAGAACTATTAAAAAACAGAACAGCTGGTGTTACAATAATTACCAAAAACTAGAACTAATGTACATAAGTGTTAATACTACTACTACAAATACAAGTATTAACAGTGGATATACTACTACTACAAATACAAGTATTAACAGTGGATATACTACTACTACAAATACAAGTATTAACAGTGGATATACTGCTACTACAAATACAAGTATTAACAGTGGATATACTACTACTACTACAAATACAAGTATTAACAGTGGATATACTACTATTACAAATACAAGTATTAACAGTGGATATACTACTACTACAAATACAAGTATTAACATTGGATATACTGCTACTACAAATACAAGTATTAGCAGTGGATATACTACTACTACAAATACAAGTATTAATAGTGGATATACTACTACTACAAATACAAGTATTAACAGTGGATATACTGCTACTACAAATACAAGTATTAGCAGTGGATATACTACTACTACAAATACAAGTATTAATAGTGGATATACTACTACTACAAATACAAGTATTAACAGTGGATATACTGCTACTACAAATACAAGTATTAGCAGTGGATATACTACTACTACAACTGCTAGTACAAAAGAACTCATTTGTACATTGTTGAATCTGCATCAGTTTTCAAATGTACAATAAGAATATTGAGTTTATATGCATATTCAGGCCCTCAAAAGTTCCTGCAAAGCTTTAAAACAACAATAATAATAATAATAATAATGATAATAATACATACGTACGTATGTACGTACGTACGTACTAGGGCTGTAAGGGTGCACATACCGAACAGTTTTGGTACGCACCTGTTCGATTCGGTACACAGCTCTACTGAAACGGCACAGTATGGTGAGAAAAAGAAAAAGTAACTGAAGACATCGGTTAATGCAGAACTTTAAATCCATGCACGTTCGACACGGACATGTTGAAGGAGTGCACATTAACCCAAAATATGAAATGGCAGCTGGTAAAAATATAAGGTAAAAAAAATATAAGGTAAAAAAAAAAACCCACAACAAATATGATGTGATACTGGAACAAGACACTGAAGACCCTCTGCCATCACTACAGTCCAGTTTGGATCAGGTCAGGTTCAGGTGAAAAAAAACAACAGGGAAAGAGATGCTGATAAGACAGATGTCATTTTCCACCTATGAACTACGGTAGTTCTCAAACTAACACTCTCTCTCTCTCTCTCTCTCTCTCTCTCTCTCTCTCTCTCTCTCTCTCTCTCTCTCTCTCTCTCTCTCTCTCTCTCTCTGTCTCTGTCTCTGTCTCTGTCTCTCTGTCTCTGTCTCTGTCTCTGTCTCTGTCTCTCTGTCTCTGTATAATAGGAATAGAACCCAGGAGTTGGACTGAAGTTTCACTTGCATTTCACGCCAGTGTTAGTTATGGACCGCACCCACACGTACATAACACTCTGTGTTTTTGACAATCACGCACACACACATATACACACAAATACACAAAGTGTCCTAAACAGTTTGTTCACTGTCCTAAAATAAATAATTTGGTTAATTTTCTTGTTAATGTAGCTCTTCAGTTTGTTAAAAGAGAATACTAGTTTGCCCTCTTGTTAATGTTGCACTTCCTGTGTAATTTTTTTGTTGATATTTTAATGTAGAAATTGAACTGAGAGAACTGAGATTAGATTTTTGTTGTTTGTTCACAACTACCTTTCAGGGAAAAGTGCAATACTAATGTTTAAAATACATTTAGTAATATTTTATTTATGTTATTTTCTATTTGATTTATTGCAACAGAATTATATTACTCTTGTTTTTCTATATTCTATTGTCTCCAAAAATTGGGGGTAAAATGTTCAAAAATTCATTATAAATACGTTAAAGATATTTTGAGGAGTTTTCTTTCTTCCCATACTGAACTGAAAAAAACCGGACCGTGACTTTCAAAACCGAAAACGTACCGAACCGAAAATTTTGTATGCCATTACAGGCCTCATACATACATACATACATACATACATACATACATACAAACAACTTTATAGATACAACAAGGTCTTTTTTGGCAATTCTCAGCACTTGGACCCTAATAATGCATTTATTTCCTCTAATTTAGTTCCAGTGAACAAAGTAAACAGTTATTTTAAGTGTTTTGTGATTTTGTAACTATTTAAAGAATGTGCCAACACTGGAGAGAACCTGACATTTTCAATATCTGTCAATATTTCTGTTATTATTTGTTTTTTTCTGGTCTCATACACATCTGTTAAGGAGAAACCATCAAATATTGGTTGTCTTGAAAATGTGTCATCGATTGCCTAACTAGATAATTTTGCCTGTCTGCTTAATCTGGTTCCAAACAGATGTTTGCTCTGTTCTGTTCCATTGCATTTCAGTGACCACCTCTTCTATTTCTGTGTGTTTTCATGTAGAAAGAAGCCGAAGGTGGATTTGAACTGAAACCTAAAAGTTATATCTGGAAGAAGACCTGCAAACATGGATGGAAGACCCACCTGTGACCAGTGTGGGAAGACTTTCACCACAATGAATGGGCTGAAGAGACACCAACACGTCCACACTGGAGAAAGACCATATGAGTGTGACCAGTGTGGGAAGACTTTCATCTCAGCAAGTAACTTAAGAAGGCACCAAGACATCCACAATGGAGAAAGACCATATGGTTGTGACCAGTGTGGGAAGACTTTCACCACAATGAATGGGCTGAAGAGACACCAACACATCCACACTGGAGAAAGACCATATGAGTGTGACCAATGTGGGAAGACTTTCATCTCAGCAAGTGACGTAAGAAGGCACCAAGACATCCACAATGGAGAAAGACCATATGGTTGTGACCAGTGTGGGAAGACTTTCATCTCAGCAGGTAACTTAAAAAGACACCAACACATCCACATTGGAGAAAGACCATATGACTGTGACCAGTGTGGGAAGACTTTCACCAGAATGAGTGTGCTAAAGAAACACTTACGCATCCACACTGGAGAACAACCATATGACTGTGACCAGTGCAGGAAGACTTTCATCTCAGCAAGTGACTTAAAAAGACACCAACACATTCACACTGGAGAAAGACCATGTGGTTGTGATCAGTGCGGGAAGACTTTCGTCTCAGCAAGTGACTTAAAAAGACACCAGCACATCCACACTGGAGAAAGACCATATGACTGTGACCAGTGTGGAATGACTTTCACCAGAATGAGTGTGCTGAAGAAACACTTACGCATACACACTGGAGAAAGACCATATAACTGTGCCCTGTGTGGGAAAGCTTTCACCAGAATGAGTGGGCTAAAGGAACACCTACGCATCCACACTGGAGAAAGACCGTATGACTGTGACCAGTGTGGGAAGACTTTCATCTCAGCAAGTAACTTAAGAAAGCACCAACATATCCATACTGGAGAAAGACTGTGTCACTGTGACCAGTGTGGGAAGGCTTTCACCAGAATGAATTGGCTGAAGGAGCACCTACGCATCCACACTGGAGAAAGACCATATGAGTGTGACCAGTGTGGGAAGACTTTCACCAGAATGAGTGGGCTCAAGGAACACCTACGCATCCACACTGGAGAAAGACCATATGATTGTGACCAGTGTGGGAAAACTTTCATCTCAGAAAGTGACTTAAAAAGGCACCAACATATCCACACTGGAGAAAGACCATATGGTTGTGACCAGTGTGGGCAGACTTTCATCTCAGCAAGTGACTTAACAAAGCACCAACACATCCACACTGGAGAAAGACTGTGTCACTGTGACCAGTGTGGGAAGGCTTTCACCAGAATGAATTGGCTGAAGGAACACCTACGCATCCACACTGGAGAAAGACCACATGATTGTGATCAGTGTGGGAAGACTTTCACCAGAATGAGTGGGCTGAAGGAACACCTACGCATCCACACTGGAGAAAGACCATATAACTGTGACCAGTGTGGGAAGACTTTCATCTCAGCAGGTGACTTTAAAAGGCACCAACGTATCCACACTGGAGAAAGACCATATAGTTGTGACCAGTGTGGGAAGACTTTTATCTCAGCAAGTGACTTAAGA
Source organism: Sphaeramia orbicularis (assembly GCF_902148855.1). Lineage (NCBI taxonomy): Eukaryota > Metazoa > Chordata > Actinopteri > Kurtiformes > Apogonidae > Sphaeramia > Sphaeramia orbicularis. The sequence continues at coordinate 56,603,611 of NC_043972.1, forward strand.
AAGCACCAACACATCCACACTGGAGAAAGACCATATGTCTGTGACCAGTGTGGGCAGACTTTCAGATTGTTGTCTACTTTACGTCGTCACGGCCGTGTTCACCACAAGAACTTGATGTACCCCTGTGATAGGTGCACTAAGATATTCTGGTCATCTTCCTCTTACAGGTATCACCAACGGACCCATATTGGATCCCAATCAGTGTAGATTTGGTGACAGATCTCTTATCACAGGTTCACAATGTACCAAACATGAAGGTATCAAACATTTCCACAAAAGACACAACCTTAATAGTTGTACCAAAACTAAGACTCTAGACAATCAGTGTCATAACACACCAAAACAGTTGGAGTGTTAGCAATGTCCAAACAGATTGTGGTCATCCTCTGCTCTCTCCCATCATCAGCGCAGATGTGAATCATCAACGTCTGGACCAATCAGTACCTCAGCATCAAATGGAAAGAAGAAAACACTGTGTGTGAACCAGCAGCACCAACTTCTTCTGACAAAAACATCAGACTTCAAAACCTCTAGATCAGGCTTCACAGGATCCAGATGTGAAGACAAACACCAGACTAAAAGTTGTGTTTTGTTGTTTTCGGAGTGAAGAAGTGTGTTCTAATGCACCATCTTCCCAAAGAGTGACATTACAGAAGCTCCACCTACCACCAAGTGAAAAGTTCAACTAATGGAGGTCAATAAGGACCTGGTTTCTATTCAGATACTACTTCTGATTGACTTTGTGGTCGGGCTGCATGATTCTGACAAAAATGTGAATCACGATTGTTTTGCTTAGAACTGAGATCACAATTCTCTGCCACGATTGTTGTCACAAAATGTGTATTGCACCGCTGTCAAGGAAAATGGGTTCTTTTCCCTCTGATTCATGTCTGTCATATCACTCTGCAAGTAGTTCGGTCACTTATGCAGTGTTTGCTGTGGAATGGAGCTGTTGGTGTGGCTGTGTGTAAGAGGGGGGTGCGCATGCACGGTTCAGCGGAGGGGGGGGCGGTGTGTGCGAGTGTGGGGCTCGCCCGGATGTGTGTGCTTTTTTGTTGGTTACCTGCGCATCAGTTCCCGTCCAATGGGGGTATGGGGGGTGTGGTCTGTGCCCCCCGCAGAAGTGAAAGTGAAACTTGATGTTCAATTACCTTTTCCCTACCCTCCTCTTCTGACCTATTAGATATTATGCATACATATTTTTCACAATGGTGGTGATTTTTATTTTTTTATATGAAATGTTTGGTGCGGCGGCATGGATAAACTTTACCAGCGGAAATGCTGCACTTATGGTCCCGGTCGCTAAGTGACGTCAGCTGATCTGTGAAAGTTTGCAGCGCAAAGAAACTTCCCAGACAGCATAACTGAATATTTTTAATATACATTTTTAGAGAGGGCTAGACTTTTGATTCTTGGTTAAAGGCTGAGTTATCGTCACCGGCAAAGAAAAGAAAAGAAGAAGAACAACAGCAGAAGTCAGAGAAGTGAAAATGAAAAGACACTTTGATCTGGATGACAGAAAAGAAGACCAACATGAGATTAACACCACCGAATGTGAACCTTTATTGGGCACAAGTTCAGGTGGGTGACTCTCCCCACAACCACTGGGGTTTTCATCCATTTCGCCTTCTTTACCGCAGACATTCCTCTGCTGAAATTCATTCTTTCTACAATCAACTACAGTTGACAGCAGCAGGCTCATGTGTTGTAAAGACAGTTTAACATTGGTTGAGGGAAGAGGGGGCAGCAGTTCTGCGTTTGTGGGCATTTGTTTGCAATGCAGCCCATGAAATAAAATGCTTAAGAATCGTCCGCGTTTAGAAATGAGATCACATACATGTGTCAGTCAAGATCGTGATCTTTTAATGATTAATTGTGCAGCCCTACTTTGTGGACACTGAATCAGTCAGAGGTCGCATTAACTGAAAATTGGCAAATTTGTTTGTATAGTACCATTCAAACACAAGGTAATTGAAAGTGTTTTATAAAGGCATAAAATTACATTAAAATCATAGAGATTAAAACATTAAACAAGAGGAAAGTGCAGAAAAGATAATAATGAAGAAGGAAATTAAAACAGGAATAAGTAAACAGTTAAAATCAGTCTTGACTAAAATTAAGTGTTAGAAAGCCCACACTGTTAATGTATTGTTCACATGTTTATTGAGTTGAAAGTTCTATTCACTAATAGTTTCTCTCCTGTAAGTTGTCATATGTCCCACGCTCTTAAATGTACCATTGCTGTACTGATGTTATTGGATGCTAATATGTGAAAAGCAGTGCTGGAAACCATTAACTTTCTTGTGATACAGTGGTTGGATTTGTTCCATTACTTTCCTTCCTCATCATTCACCTGTAGCACACCCCCCCCACCCCCACCCCGGTTTAGTGCTGTGTGTAATTACCAGAAGGTGACACTAATGATGTTATATTATCTTATATAAGTTGGATGTATTGTTGAACTATTAGCTGGTGTATTTTTTAGCTGTACATAAGCTAGTGCTATCTTTTGCTAGTGTGTTGTTAAAGCTAATAAGCTAAGTCATGCTGTCTGTATACTTTGTGAAGTGCATACAGGGGTGATTTTGTTTCTGTTGTATCATCCAAATGATACAACTGAGTATCAAATACAGTCCTTTGTAACTTTAGTTATGTCATTCTGTTGTGTATTATATATGGTGTTTGCTGTATTGATTGTTACTTCATATTGTTATTACAGACCACAGCCAAATAAATCAACCATAAACTGGACATCTATATCCATGTTCTTTAATTAGAACACCAACCCTACACCTTGACGCTCTAAACCAGTTAAATTCCTGGAGACAACTGCTTGTCTCCTTTTTATTAAGAATTTAATGTTAAATCAATCAAGTTGAAAGAGTGAGAGTCAGTGCAGGTATTAGAACTGAATAAACTCTTCTAATCAAAGGCAGCTGTAAACAAATAAGTCTTTAACCTTGATGTAAAAGAACTGTGAGTTTGAGCAGAGCTGCAGTTTTCTGGTAGTTTGTTCCAGATGGTGGAGCATAAAAACTCAAAGCTGCTTCTCCCTGTTCAGTTCTGACTCTGGGGACAGAGAACAGGATCACCAGAGGATCTGAGTGGTCTGGATGGTTCATATACAGTAAAAGGAGGTCACCGATGGATTTGGTCCCTGAACCATTCAGAGCTTTATAAACTAATAAAAGTATTTTAATGTGTATCTGCTGAGGGACAGGAAGCCAGTGTAAAGACCTCAGAACTGGTGTGATGTGGTCCACTTTTTGGGTTCTAGTGAGGACTGGAGCAGCAGCATTTTGGATCTGCTGCAGTTGTTTGATGGACTTGAGTCAGACCTGTAAAGACACTTACAATAATCTAATCAACAGAAGATAAATGTATGAACCAGGTAATCCAGGTTCTGCTGAGACAGAAGCCCTTTAATCCTAGAGATATTATTCAGCTGGTAGTAAACTGTCTTTGTAATGGGCTTAATGTGGTTTTGAAAGTTCAGGTCTGAGCCCTAGATGTCTGGCCTGACAGCTAGTTTTTAGTCATAATAATTGGAGGTCTGTGCTGCCTTTTGATCACTCGTCTTTTGGTCCAAAAACAACTACCTCTGATTTGTCCATGCTTAGCTGAAGGAAATTATGGCACATCCATTCATTTATTAGCTCTATACATTCACCCAGGACCTGTATGAGACCACAATCACCTGATGACACTGAAATATAAAGCTGTGTGTCATCGGCGTAGTTATGATTGCTTTTTTTTTTGTTGTGTCTTATGATCTGAGCCAGTGGAATCATGTAGATATAAATAAAAGAGGTCCCAGGATGGAGCCTCAGGGAGCTCCACATGTTATTACCCTTGGTTTGTTTGTTTCTTTGTTAAAGCTCTAGCAGCAAAACTATTGGTTAAATTTATACATAGATCTCATTACATTTTGGGAACAGTAGGTCAAGTTAACATTTTTTATGAATTTTTAAAATCTTTTTTTTCCCCATTTACTTATAATTGGATGAAATTTCACATGTCTGTAGCAGCAAAAGTATTGGGTGAATTCGTACTAAATTTGGGTTATAGATTGCCAGTGATGCCAAATAGGTGTGGTTCCATTTTGGGAAAAGTAGGTCAAAGTTTCAATTTCTTACAAACCCCCCCCCCCCCCATTGACTTATAATGGGTGGAATTTCAAATGTCTATAAAAATATCAATTTTGTTTCAGTTTACTTCAAACTTGGCACATATATAGAGGCAATTGATATACTGACATCAGCACATGCATAGAAATGATGACATCAGCTGGATCGATGCCAAAATAAGCTACAATATGTGCGAGGGGCGGGGTTTGTTGTGCCTAGAACCACTTATTTTTCTGTTTCGATTTAAAATGACCTATTGACATGAAATGGTCCCTACCTTTGAGATAAGAAGTAAACCAGTCTAGTACTGTGCCAGAGTCCCACCCAGTTTTCCAGTAGGTCCAGCAATATATTATGGTCGACAGTGTCCAGCTGAGATCCAACAGTATTAGGACAGAGGTTCTGGTTCTGGAGGTCTGAGTTTAAGTGGATGTCATTCAACACTTGGACCAAAGCGGTCTCAGTGCTGTGGTGAGCTCTGAAACCCGACTGGATCCAAGCAGTTGTTTAGGATTAAAAAGTTATCAAACTGTTCAAAGACAGTTTTTTCAATCTTCGCTTAAAAATGTCAGATTTGATCGAGGCCTGTAATTTTGCATTAAGGTTTTGTCCAAATGTTTTTTTTTAGCTTACCGGCCGACAGGTTGTAAGCTGTTGTCGTCATGCGGCGTCCGTCGTCGTCGTCTGTCGTCCGTTACAAAAATTTCAATCGTCTTCTTCTCCGAAACTACAATTCCGATTGACTTCAAACTTGGTATACAGCTTCTTTATGATGATGTCAACGAAAGTTAGTGAAATTATTTGGATCCGGATCTGATTCTGGATTTGGTGCCACTTTGCAAAATTTCCCCATTATAACAGATAGGAAGTGGATGGATGCAATAACTCAGTAAATATAAATGATATCCAGTGTAAATTTCTACAGTCCAGCCCTGATGGGGAGATGACCAAAACATAATGTCCACATGCTGATCAGGATCTTCTTCTGGATCCGGGAACTTATGGAAAATTTAACATGGGCTCTTATGGGGAAAACATTTCAATTGTCTTCTTCTCCGAAACTCCAGTTCTGATTGACTTCAAACTTGGTATACAGCTTCTGTATGATGATGTCAACACAAGGGATTGAAATTATTTCGATCCAGATCTGATTCTGGATTTGGTGCAACTTTGAAAAATTTTCCCATTAGAACAGATAGAAAGTGGATTGATCCAATAAATCAGTATCAATGATATCAAGTTGGAATTTGAATTTTTGACAGATCAGATTGGAATATGACTAAAACATGGGCTATTTCTGTAATATAATAAATACACATAACTGGGTGATAATAAGTGGCATCTGGATACATTTCCTAAAGCTTTTAATTTGGCCGGTAAGCTACAGGGCATTGGTCCTATTTTTTTTTTTTTCAGCAGAGGTTTGATGACTGCTGTTTTTAATGCCTGAGGGAACACACCTGATCAAAGAGACCAGTTTACAATTTGGATCAAATCAGATACCATAACCTCTGAAACTGTTTTGAAGAAAGTTGTTTGTAAAATATCGAGACAGCAGGAGGAGGAATTCAGTTGTTGTATGATTTCCTCCAGGTTTTTGTGGTTTATTGAGTGAAACTGCGTCATGCTGTCAGAATTAGTTTTAAATGGACACAGCACAAAACCTGGATTCAAAGTTCGTGGACTGACTGTCAGTCTTATTTTCTGGATTTTCTCTGTAAAGAAGGTGACAAATGAGCTGCGACTACAGGAGGGTTTGTTAATCTGTCAGCTGTAAAAAATAAAGTAGGTGTTTTATTTTTGTTTTTGGTGATGATGTCAGAAAAGAAAGACTGCCGTGCATTCTTCAGTTTTACTTTGGAATGATGAAGTGTCTCCTTGTAGATGTTCTAATGGACCTGCAGGTTTGTCTTTCTCCAACTCCAACCACACTCTCTTTTTTTCACTCCTGACTGGTGTCTTTCGTCCATGGTGATTTTTTTCTTACCGAAGATAACCCTCCCTTTAGTGGAAGCAGTTGAATCAATTATATTTGAAATCTTGAATCACAGGATTGAGATGTGAAGACTAAAGCTGACCAATTAATCAGACTGATTAGTCAACATCGGTCAATATGTAACTGATGTATTAAGTTTTTTGCTGCTCAGAGATTCTGTGGCACTGCTCCTGTGTGTCTGTGCTGCTCTCTGCCTGAGTGCCTGGCCCCACCCCCAGCCCCGCCCCCAGCCCCGCCCCCTCACACACAAACACGCAGACCAGCCAAGTGCAGCTCCACCTCCCACACTCACTCTGCTGCAGCAGAGGAGAGGATGAAGATGAGAGAAACTGATTTTTTTTAAACTCCATTTTAAGCTGTGACTTTGTAAAACAATATAACGCTACACTTTTGTGCCCCGCGACAATAACATCCTTGCAGAAACATGTTGTTATAGGCCGTAAGGTGAACGCCGTATCGTTTCATCCCGTTCCGATACATGGGGCACTACAATCATTTTACTCAGTTACAAAGATATATTGTTCCTGAGGTAAATGTCAAAAGTTCTCCATTTGCAATCCTGCAGTTTTTTAAAATCAGTGTTTGAAGTCGGTCCTACTTAACTTTATTCGCGCAATGCTATTGTTATCATGCGCGCTGCGGTTTGAGTCACGTGTAACCTGCTGGTCCAATAAGAAAGAGCAAAACATCCAAGATCGCTGCGACCAGGAAGTGAGTTTCCTGTTGTTCGGAGGAGGAAAATACAACAAAAAGTTTTAAAAAGCCAGCAAAAATATGGAATATGCACCTCATATCCATAAAAAAAGAAAAAATACAGGCTTTTTCAGCCAAACAATGGGAAACGTTAAGAAACTGTGTCGAACGATGGCTTTATTTGAGTGGTGAGAGCAGGAGTATAACTGAAACTTATAAACACTATCACTACTGACTTTGACAATGTTCCAGAAGATGCTGGGTTTCGTGCAACATGCTACAGACGATTCACTGATACAAAAAAACGATTGGATTCCGCGGAGAAACATAAAAGAGAGAATTCAGATGTCAATGAATCACAGGGAGGTGAGTGTGCAGCAGCACCGCAGGATCAACAAGTGAAACTCCGAGGAAGAAATGACGGTCCAGGATGGGTCTACCAACTGTTTCATCTGGTCCTGTTCTGCCTGCCGTATGCATAATATGTAAAAAAAAAAAAAAAAAAAAAAAAAAAAGGATAAATACATCACCGTGTCTGGCAAATGCACAAAGGATCATCTTTCACCGGCACAGACGTTATCAGCAGGTGTGTAAAAAAAAAAAAAAAAAAAAAAAAAATCTGTCTCTCACACACAAATACTGTATATACGTAAGTGTGTAAGTTTATTCTATTCTCTACTACTGCTATTACTACTACTGTTACTGATCATAACTCATTCTCTCTCACACACACAATGCTGCTTGCAGCTTAGTGAAACTAGGTGTGTGTGTGTTTCAGAAATGAGCCGCCTTCAGTGTCAGCTACAAGATCTTCTCTTCTGTGAGCAGATCATCAGATCATCATTATTATTGTTGTGAACCATCACCACCAAACATTCACACACCAGAGTGAGTGGCACTGGGTGAAGTGTCTTGCCCAAGAACACAATGGACTGACCAGGACAGAGCGGGATTCGAACCACTGACCCTTCGGTTATTGGACGACCTGCTCTACCATCTGAGCTATGGCCACACAGTCTTACTGACAATGTCTCATTATTGCTTCTTGGTAGTTTGCCCTATCCATGCCTCCAACATGTGATGCTCTACACCAACACTGCAAAAGGGCAAACTACCAAACAGCAATAATGAGACATTGTCTGAAAGGTATTATGTGTGCACCCTCACTCATTGGTAGTGGATGGCACATTGAGGGTGGGGAGTTAACAGTGACCTGGATGACTAAAAATCCTGCTCCTCAAAGTGCTTTGCAGTTGGTCCACTGCACTTGGAAACAAGGCAAATGTGATACAGACAGGTGTTCCTGTATGTCAGCAAGACTGTCTTTCAGTGATTTGTGTAGGTGGTAGCACTGTGTGAATGTTCAGAAGGAAACAGAAGATAGAGCTACATGGGATGATGTTTCTGACAGTGATGGTGATGATTAGACATGTTATAGAACCAGGAAATATCCTCTAAAAGCATCCATTGAACAAAAATAAAAGTTCACAGTGTACTGTGTAAAAAAACAAGACCAAGATCTATTAAAAAACATGTATTGTTACATGACAAACACATCATTGTTCAAAGAAGAAAAGAAACCCTGCAACTGTAAACACTGTAAATGTCAAACAATGCTGTTACATTGATGTGTGTGTGTTTGTGTGTGTGTGTGTGTGTGTGTGTGGCTAAATCCACCATGTGTAATATGTGAAATTAGTAGAAGCTTTTTCCCACAAATTTCCAAGATTTCATGGTCTACATTTACATTGCATGGTAATAATTCATCAAGACTTGTCTAAAATGTTAGTATGTATAAATATCAATTTGTGAGAGTTTTTGTGTTGCTAAAATGAATGTTGATAAATAAAACAAGTGAATCTAGCATCACAGAATTTTCCTTTTTTAATTTTATATTCATATAGATTTATGGCTTGTGACAAAAAACTGCAGGATATATTGCGGAGAACTTTTAACCCAAAGTCCATGAGGGTACAGTCTAAACAAAAATGCATTTAAAAAGTAGTGCCCAGACATGGGAAAGAAAATCATTTTCTAGCCACTTTTCATGGTTCAACTTATGGCCTAACAATTTAACCAGAAAGACTTGATTTCTGCTTAATTTAGTTATAACTCAGCTTTTGTCATAACTGGGCCTCAGCATTGAACTCCTCACTTCAGAGCAGATAAAGTATCTGATCTGATCTGATCTTGAACACAGGAGACCAGATGTAGACACACTGTCATCACAGGGTTACATAGAGCTGAAATCTGCTTGACTTAGAGTCAGAAAACACCAGCCCATTTTTCTTTGACCCAACCCACATAGCCCACAGGACCAGCCCATAGTTTGGGGATCAGCTTACAAGGACAAGAAAAGTGATGCACGGATCCATTTTCTTTCCGGGTGGATCTTCAGTTCTGAGTTATGCCTATTTATGATCAGATCAAATCAAATTAAATTTATATAAAAACAATGAGAGCAAGGTGAATCCTGACTCATCCTTGGAGCTTCCAACAAAAGAACTCACTAACAGAGGACTGTGTCCAGGAGGATCAGCAGAGATCTGCTCCAGACAATTCTAAGGCCGGACTAACAACAAGGTAAGAAGAAAACCTGTGGATTTTGTAAATCACAATTTCAGTGATTGACTACTCTAAATTAAATCGTCTGTGAGTAGTAATTCTCTGATCTCTAGATAAACATTCTATCTATCTATCTATCTATCTATCTATCTATCTATCTATCTATCTATCTATCTATCTATCTATCTATCTATCTATCTATCTATCTATCTATCTATCTATCTATCTATCTATCTATCTATCTATCTATCTAATCTAATTTGTCTTTTTAATAAAAAATATCTTTGATCTTTGGCACACCAGCCTATACAACCACGACTGGCCGCACTGTCAATTATAGGGATTTTAATCCTGGACAAAACATGTAATAATCATTTCATTAGAAACTGTCTTACAGAAATTCTATTCCCTGAAAAATGAAAGAAAAACAATATATTACAAAAATTTGATAAATCTTCAATTGATAAACTTAGAACAAAGTACATGAAATTCCCTGTACCCCCAAAGTTAAAGAAACACACTGTAAAATTATGAATAACATCTGTCCCTCTAAGGATTTGCTCAGGTTGCGGTTTGGCAGTGATGATAATATTTGTACATTTTGTGGTGATGACATTGAGACTACTGACCAGATACTTTTTTCATGTAATGTGGTGTATTTATTTTGGGTTGACATTAACAACTGGTTAAAACAACAGATCCCAGCATTCTCCAATTCAATTATCAACCTCTGATGTCACATTAGTATGATCCTCCAGAACAAAAACAATGAATTCTGCTGGAATGGTATTTTGTGATTTGTCAAATTTTTTATTCACAAAAATAGAATTATGAAGTCATCCCCCAAGTTTATTGTTTTTAGAAATAAATTCAAACTATACTTAAAGTCCCTGAAATCAATTGAAAACCTCAAAGCCACAAAATTTTACAAAATGTTCAATAAATTTGCCATAGAAATCAATACTTGAGTTTCCCCCTTGAGCAATGGTTTACGATATTTATTTATTTTATGAATCATATATTATTTTAATTGTTATCAATTTTTATTTCAAGACTTCTTTTTCCTGATTTGTATTTGTATTCTAATTTAATATTTGTCAGTTGTTGATGTTCTTTTGCCTTGGGCAATGTATGCCTCACATGGAATGTGAAATTGCCACATTGAAAAAATTGGGAGTGTTATTTAGTTTGGAAAACTTAGGAAGTATTTGCACTTAGAATTGTGAGTAAATTCCTACAAGGGTGATCATCTATAGGCACAACATGAGTCATAGAACTACAGAACACAGAACAGAAACCTGCTTTTAACGAATATTTACAACTTGTAAGGTAGCCCACCGTCACATGACTCAGTGACACTGTAAACCACCTGAGTCACATGACTCGGCACAAACTGCCCCCATTACGATCAGTGTGTCACGTTACAATCCTTTTCTAACTTTATTAATAGACAATATTAAGTAACATTTACACAACATTTGACATATTGTTCTGCAGTTTAAATTGCCTATTAAAACTTCCTTGGTATTTGTAGGTTCATGTGCACTGACTGTAACCTTTGAATATTATGTGAAAATACAGAATACAACTGACTGTGCCCACACAGTTTATTTATTACACAAAGGACATATTTAGTTTTACTTGAATAATTCCAGTTCTCACCGATACTTACAATTAGAAGAAAAAATTGTGACAGTTAACTTAATAAATATTACTACACCAAAAAATATTTTTTTTCAGTGCATGTTTGTTATGTACAAATTTTAAAAAAAAAAAAAAAAAAAACGTGAAAATTCCAATGAATGAGCATATGAGACCCCGACAATTATTTAATTTATTTTAATATATAATTGTGTTTTTTTTTAAATTTTATTTTAGTATTTTATGTTATTTGGGTTTTGTTTTCTTTTATTTATTTTCTTTTATATTGCTTCATTTTAATTTCATTATTTTATTTCCTTTTCCTTCATACAATTTTAGATTGTATTTTATTTTACTTAATTAGATTTTTATTCTATATTGTATTGCAATTTTCTTTTTTTCCGTTTTATTTTCATTTTTTATTTCATTTATTCAGCTCCACTTTCCTGTTTTAACTCATATATTAGTGGCTCCTCCATTAGTGAACACTGACTCCAAACAGTCATTTCCGGTCCAGATGTATAGGCGGAACCTTCAGACCCGGACCAGTTCCACCCGGGCCGCATTAGGGTGTCGGTTTCCTCCTCAGACCTAAACCGGACCAGTGTTGCTAAATTGGACAAAAACTGAATCTGGAGACTTTTTTAAATCGTCTTGGCGATTTTTTTTTCTTTTTCGTAAGAGACTAGTGACAAATGTGTGTCCTTTTTCTGCTTCTGCTGCAGACTTTGATGGGATTTGGAGACTGGGACGTGAAAGCACGGATCGTCCTGCACAGTAAGTGATCTGCATTATCGTCAAACATTCACTGGCGGTAAGGCCGCGGTCCAAAGTACTGGGAGGTGGGAAGTTTCCGACCTCCAACTGGGTCAAATGCATTGGAACGCCTGTCGAAGCCGGAGGTCCTGGTTGTAAAGTGGGTCCAGTTCCAAGTACCCCGACCTCACCAAAAACTACAATGTGACGTCATCACAACAATAGCGGCGCACAGTGTGGAAGTTCACAATGAAAAGAAACTTGACAATGTCTAATCAGCTCCTCCGTCATTTGGCCTCTTCCATCTGGTTTGCGTATATGAGAACACTGGACTGTCCACAGTCCAAATGCCTCCTCAGTATCAAAGCAAATAGGAGCTTAGATCTGCCATCTCCATGTTTGTAGTTTCTGTTCAACGTGGATCACCTGGAACACTTTGAGGTGGGATGGAGTTCAGTCCAAGTCAGATAGATTCTACCTGCCAGCACTCTGGAATGCAGCATATTCAATTTTCAATTCAATTTCAGTTCAATTTATTTGTATAGCCCAATATCACAACAAGGTTATCTCAAAGGGCTTTACAGAGTCAGTTGGATGTAAACAACAGTCAAATAAACAGCAAGAAAATGAGTAGTGTCCTGGGCATCCCCTGTCCTTAGACCCTCCTTCTCGGCAAGGAAAAACTCAAAACCCAGTGGGAAAAGGGAGAAACCTCGGGGAGAACCACAGTGAAGGAGAGATCCACTCCCATGGACGGACAGACTAGAGATGCACCAGGACTGATGGACGTCCATTTGCAGATGTAATTCTAGTCTGCAAGGATGCAGTAGGGTGGACACATGGGGGGTCCATCCCGCTGGATGAGACAGGCATATGAGACATATGCACAGCCCCACGACTTCCTGAACTGAAGGCAGCTCCTTTAAAGCAACTGGTCAAATTCAGCTTTTCTCCAAAGCATCTGGTTTATCACTGAACCTCCAAAAATGTGAGCTCTGATCTGGTTCATACCAGTGATGTTCACAGTAGAGCTAATATCCCAGTGAAAGACCAAGTGAAGTATCTTGGAATGATAATCACAAAAAATGTAACTAAAAGAACTGATTTAAATATTATTACCTGACTTGTTGAAACTCCAAATCAGAGACGGAGTTAAAAAGGTCAAATTGTGATAAAAATCTGAACTGATACACATGTGGTATTGTAGTGGTTTCAGAGCTCTGTTGTTGTTGTTGTTGTACCATGGCTGTGATAAATAAATGTTTCCATTGCATGTTTTGTGGCTTTGGTGTTCTTGTGTGAGTAAAGTATCGGTACATTTGGAGTTTGGGCGTTGGTTCAACTCGGGTTGATGCACATCTCAGAGTTGTCTGAGCGATGCATGAGGTTTGATCTCACTATGACAGTAGTGATGACGTATGAGTGAAGTGAACTGATCAGGGGTTTTCTTCAACTGAGCTTGGAAGAGTTGTGTAGCAGAAGGCCGTCTGAAGAGGCGGGGTGTTCTGCTGAGGCCCCTCCTTTTGGGGTGTGGTGACGTAAAGTGAAAACTGTAGTGTAAGACTGCAGGGGAGACACAGACCCAACCCCTTTAGTTTAGCCAAGTAAGGTGGAAAGAGTTTGGAGGAAACAGACATCAAAGAAAGAGGTAAAGGAAAAAAAATAATCAAGGTTGATTAATTTAAGTTCACTTCACATTTGGTAAAGCAGAAATATGCAAATAAGATCAAATAAAGAAAATATTTGAGTCTAAATTCTGTTGTTCAGATGTAAAGGCACTGAAAGGCCTAAACGATTACACTGCTCTAGAATTTCTTAGGAAATATCTGCTTCAGACATTAAATGTGCAAAAACGTACATACATAAATGAGATGAATCAGAAAACAAATGATGAAAGTGGTGATTACCTCATGTTTTTAATATATATAATAGTGTGTTATTCCACATATATGTTGGTACTATGTACATTTATCCAATAGATTTATAAATGTTCCTCTAGATAGAACTTGTAAAGTGAATGTATTGTCTTGTTGTTTTGAAGTAGATCTGGTAGATCTGAGACAAACATTCTTTTGGAATAAATCCATTCTCTCTTTAATTCTCAGAATTTCACTTCTTGACCCAAGACTGTATCTTAGAAGCTGCAACCAACTGGAACTCTGGACTTAATTTTTCTTTCTTAGTGACTCAGATTTGGTAAGGTTAACTACTGTTCTTCTGGAAGCATTTCACATGTAGACCAGTGTTATAGTAGTATAATTTCATAATCTCTGCTTCCTTTGGATTTGCGTTACACTGGGGTGACTTTGATACCTGATTTGATGAGAATATCTGTAATTAGGTTATAATAGAAGGTTGACCTTAGCAGTAATTCATCTAGATGACGTGTCAAATTCAAAATTTCCAGTAAAGGGATTATTGTTCCAGCAGGTAACGACAGATTGTATAGTGAGAAGCTCTGAGTCTGTTAATGTTGTTGACAATGTTATCCAAAAGAACCATACATTCCCAAATGTTTTGTCTTTGCGGTCCAAAGGCAAAGCTGATGTATGTTTAATTAAAGGTATAGAATCGTTTACAATTAGAGTAAACATCTGAAATCAAAAGCTGAGGTGAGGATTGAACCAATTATTAATGAGCTGCTTAAAGCTGGAGTCATAATTGAATGTCCACTTTGTAGTATACTTTTATTTTTAGTCAAGAAAGTGCTACTGTTTAAAAGTTGGCGCATGATACAACAGATTTACAGGTAATTAATAAAACTGTATATTTTCATGTGCGGTGACCATGTTTTGACTTACACACATTGTTGAATGATTTGAGAACATGAAGCCAAATTGTCTCAGTAGTCGCTAGCAGCAATGTGTTCTTATTTGTATCAGTACATGAAGATAGTCTGTTTTGGTTTTCATTTACATACAAAATGAAATGATACATCTATACTAGAATACTTAAGAATAATTGTGAATCATCTACCAATTTTCACAAGCAATGTCTGCTAATTTGGCAAAATTTGAAGCTCCACAAGGGAATGTTTTTGTTTTATGTAGATGACATTTTGTGAACTTCTGCTGCTCTACAGGCCTGTACAGCTGATACACTTTCACTCCTGCATTTCTTAGAGGAACAAGGTCATAAAGTTAACAAAAACAAGCTGCAGTGATGGCAGGACACAGTTAAGTATTTAGGCTACAACTTATCACAGAAAAGGTAAACATTTGGATGATTCCATAAGACAGCTATCCTTCAGCCTCCAAAACCAACTATTAAGAGACAATGATGTCTTTCTGGGCATGCTGAATGTTTGCAAGAGTTGGATCTATAATATGCTAAAGTACAGCTCCACTGACTTCTCTGATTTAGGAGGTACCCTATCTGACTCTTCTAGATTCATGTGGACTCCAACAGCTGAACAGGCCTTTGTTGACATTAAGCAGGTGTTAGTTAGTGCTCAAGTGTTGAGTCTTCTAAATTATTTTCAACCATTTTCAACAAATTGTACACTGCAGGGGAAAAATGGTTTCATGTCCTCCGTTCTGACTCACCCTCAGGGGACAGACAAAGACCGTGACCTATTAGTCCATTAAGCTGGCCCTGTTGCGAGTGCTCTGCCACCTTGTGTTTAGTCTGTTTATATCAGCCTCTATGCTGTGTATACTGAAAAAAAAGAAGGATTCTTTGAGTTTACTTGATTTTATTGTGGACATCGGTCCCATACGATTAGAATGAGGAGTTCTGACACGGTTTTCATGATGTTTCTATGTACTATTGCATGTCAAGTCATGCATTTAATTCAAACCAGAAGGAAGGAATCATGTTAATGCGACACATAATTTCCCAGTTACCCTCGTAAATTGATTGCATATTGCATTTCCCTCCCTGTTTAGACTATTTTTCAGTAAACGCA
This sequence comes from Sphaeramia orbicularis, assembly GCF_902148855.1. Taxonomy (NCBI): domain Eukaryota; kingdom Metazoa; phylum Chordata; class Actinopteri; order Kurtiformes; family Apogonidae; genus Sphaeramia; species Sphaeramia orbicularis. The sequence continues at coordinate 56,619,296 of NC_043972.1, forward strand.
TTTTCAAATCAACAGATTCCAGAAAATTTTATGAATAAATGAAAATAAAAATATAAATGAAACAAAATTATAATCAATGCAAAAGTAATAAATGACATGAAATTGAACAGAAGAGGGAAAAAAAAAGATTCCAAATGTTTATGATAAATGAATTAAAAGGATTCATGAAGTATGAGCAATCAACAATGCAAATCTTCACTTATAAAACATTGATCTGCCAATACCAGTGAATTATCACACTTCAACAAAACACACTTATCATGAATATATGAGAATATATCACATATGTCTGTTGCAAGCTTAAAGTTAATAGAATGGCAGCTTCAGCAAAAGAAAGTATCATATGAACTGTGTATTTCCACTTTAGCATCAACATATTACTCTTTGGTGAGATTTTCATAATATGCATCATAATGCTTTCACTTGAGTACCAATAAGATCAGTTTTGTATAAGTAGGTGGCTATAATCACTGAGCCACACCCCCTGACAGGGCATCACTTTGTGGTGGCGACGTCGATCCAACGGAGTATGAGACTCCTAATACAGGGAATACAGCAACAGCAACCACATGCAGCAGTTAAGGCAATCCCCACCCCCACAGATAAGATCATGGATTGTCTCAGTCCCAGGGCCGTTCAAGATATCTGGGGGCCCTAGGCAAGAAAGTAAAGTGAGGCCCCAATATGTGAAGATGTGGTGGTCGAATCAGTGAAGAAGAAAACTAAAATCCAGATGTTTTCTGGTGCATTCAATGAGTCATGAATTTCTCTGTATTACGCTACACAGAGTATCCACTAGAGTGTAGTAAAGGACACAGTGTCTTCCATTAGGCATTGTTGATGGGAATGACACAATTTGGTCATATTAATGTTTATTATTATTCTACTACTATCAGTACTACTAGGCCTAGTACTACTGATGATAAAAGGATAAACAAATAAAATTATTATTATTATTATTATTATTATTACCATTGTTATTATTAGGCCAATTTATTATATAATAGTGTGCAATTAGTACTGATTGTGATAGATTCAATATTGATAAGATTTTTTTTCCTAGACTGTGATGTAACTAATTCCATGTAGCCTGATAAATACCTTCAGCTTGTGAGGATGTGGCATTGTCACTGTCAATTGGTGCTGACAGAAATTTAAGCAAAGCACCTAAAAAAGCAAAAAAAAAGAAAAAAGAAAGGCATTTGGTGAGTAGCTTACTTTGTCCTTATTCTAGAAGTATATGATTAAAGTACGGAGGATTTGATTGTAACTTTGCAGGAGAAGAACTTCACTTGCCATAATGCACCAAAATGTAACGTCAGACCTCATTGGCAAAACTACCTGAGCACATGGTGCGAAGTGTTTGTGATGTGTTGATGGGCAAGTGTGGGAATACAGATAATTACAGAGGTTAAAATGTAGGATTGTGCTTACATGGTTCACAGACACCGCCATTCATTTTTTTTTTTTTTTTCGATGTTGTAATTGAATATCTGAATATTGACGATTTTGAAAAGTGGTTGTAATTTCCTAATTATTCTAATTTTTCCTGAATGGCCTCATGTATTGTTTACGTGTGGCTGCCTTGAACGTGAAGAAAAAAACTCGGCTACGCAGTGAGGGCACAGAGCTGATGTGAGGGACTCGAACAAATGTTGGCTTGAAAATCCAAACTTTATTTTAAGCTTTAAGCTTTATTTATATAGCACCTTTAAAACAAAGTTTACAAAGTGCTTTGACAAACAAGTAGAAGGGCACAACAGCAGGATACAAGATGTAAGTAAAAACACTGAAATAGAAGCAACATAATAGGAGAGATGTGTACAACAATGCAGAAACAAGACACTTCGAATAGATTAATGAATCGGAATAAGGAGGGCAGGGGTAATGTAACATGATGCTGTTAAATCAATGCAAAAGTAGAGGCGTGAGATAAAACAACATCATGTATGAGAATATAAACCAACATCAAACAGGATAAGGTTCAAATTTTTTTTTAAATTAAAATTTAAAATTAAAAGGGACAAACATCACATAAAAGCAAGTCTATAAAAGTTGTTTTAAGAAGTGACTTAAAAGATGCCACTGATTCCGTAAGCCTTATTTCCTCGGGCAGGCCGTTCCAAAGTCGAGGGGCCCTGATGGAAAAGGCCCGGTCACCCTTAGATTTAAGCCTCGACTTTGGAACAGCCAGGAGCCCTCTGCCCGAGGATCTAAGGCTACGTGCTGGCTCGTAGGTAGCTAATATTTCATCTATATAGCTTGGGGCCAAACCCATTCAGGCTTTAAAAGTAATCAGTAAAATCTTAAAATCAATTCTAAAACACACAGGGAGCCAATGGAGGGATGCCAGGATAGGGGTTATGTGATGTCGCCTGTTAAAACCAGTGAGAAGCCTAGCTGCTGTGTTCTGGACCAGCTGGAGGCGGGACAGTGATTTTTGATTGATGCCGGACAGAAGTGAGTTACAGTAATCGAGTCTTGTGAATATGAATGAATGTATAACTGTTTCCAGATCTGACTGAGGGACTATTGGTTTATAGGATTACAGTCAGCTACTGAGGTACCTGATGTCAACAAAGGTTGGATAATCGACAGTCAGTGCTTTAAATCCCCAGCTGTTGTATATCCCCAATCATCTGCAGTGTTCCAAATAGTCTGACGCCATGACCTATGACCCCATAACCTACAGTGTCCCAATGTCCCAGTGTTCTCCCATACAGAACACACGTTTTTTTTGACTCTGTATTCTATCTCCTGGGCATTGGTCAGTTCAGTACATGGAAGAACACCACAAGCATCAACTTTAATTGATCCTGCCCCCCTACTCATAAAAGGTGAGACTTAACATTCCTTGCTCTTAACCCTCGCTGAGTGGGAGAGACCCCTAAACACTGGATGAAGGGACCTCAGTACTAAACCTCTCTGTAACATTAGCATTGGGTTTGTATTTATGAACTTTATACCATATTACAGGCCCAGTTACAGTTACTGTCAGGAACATCATACATGTCAAAGTACCTCTAGTCCACACATCCCAGGGTGTTCGAATGGATGTCATGGCTGAGGTCTGTCTATGATCGGGTTCTTACAGGGGACTTTTTCCTAATTACCTGTAGAGTGATTCATCCTCTATAGCGACTGGGATCAGGTGGTTTCTTCACTGGGTTTGAGACGACCCCCTAAATTCCTTTATAATGGGGTCCCCTTTGAAGCCCAGAGCTTCCCCACAGTCGCGGACAGACGAATCACTTGATGGTCCCTTATTGGTCACTCAGTCTACTCTATCCCTGTGGCAACCGTAGCACCTTCTTGCAGTGTGAGAGGTGAACCCAGGTCATACTTTCTGTGACCTTCATACCAAACTCTAATTGTGTTTTTTTTTAGAAATGGGTTAACTGTGTCCTTCTGAAGTTTCTTCAAAGAATCTGAATAGAGATACCTATCTAGAGTAAGTCCTCTGGCATTTTCTCTCTCTGTCTGAACCCAAGGTAAATTGGAATGTTCAGAGAACCAGAAGAACGCCGATCTAAGCTGGGCTGCCCTAAAGTACCATAAGAGGTTAGGTTAGCCAAAATTTTAGAAAATAATTTCCCATCCTGATTAAGCAGAGAGATAGGACAAAAAGAACCCACGTCTTCTGGGTCTTTACCCTTTTGTGTATCACTGTAATGAGCACTTCTGTTAGGGTGGGAGGAAGGACACCATCAGAGTGGGCTAGAGTGAACACTTTATGTAGATATGGGCAGAGAATTTTGTGGAATTTTTTATACGCTTCACCTGGAAGGCCATAAGGACCTGGGACTTTATTGCTTTCAAGTGAAGTGATGGCTTTTTAAAAACTTTTTCAATGGAGATTTCTGAGTTCAGCTGAGCTGATTCATTTTCATCTAACTGGGAGATCTTGCATTTATCCAAGAATCCTGCATAGTCGTATAGTCTGTATTGTTTTTGGAGGTGTACAAATTTTGTGAAGTTGGAGAAATCGATCATTAATGTCCATGGTTTCATCAGAATCTCACCTTTATCAGATTTAATTTTATGTATTGTGCGATCACTTTCCTGTTTCTGACTTGTGGGCTAAAAGTCTGCAGCTTGTCATTAAATTCAAAATATTCTCTTTGGTAAATAAGAACGCCTTACTAACCCTTGCTGAGAGTATTTTGTTATATTCATATTTTAAGACTGATGTTTTTTTATGTAGTTCATTGGAAGGAGTTTGGGGCATTCTCTTTGTCCAGAAGGTTGATTGGTTGTCTAGTTCAAGTAATCTGGTTCTTTGAATGCCTCCCAGAGAACAGAAGGGGTGGTTTCTGAATTATCATTAGTATCAAAATAGAGGGAGATTGAGCTTCTAAATAATCACAGAACTCTTTTTCAGTTAGTAACAGAGGATTCAGCCTCCACTTCATCCGTGGCTTCACCATGTTTTGAATATTCACTGTGCATGTTAAAAGGCTGTGATCTGAGATCAGAATATTATGGTATGTCACATCTACAGCATATGGCATTAATTTGGCTTCTATGAGAAAGTAATCTATCCTGCTGTATGAGTTATGCATTGCTGAGTAAAAGGAGCATTCTCTGCCAGTCAGATTAGTGATTCTCCAAATGTCAGACAAATCAGTATTACTGATGAATGTGTTCAGAAAGACACTCAAATTACTCCTCTCTATTCTGCGGGTGGAAGATCAATCTAAATACGGGTCTATGTTTTGCCGTTTTGATGTGCAGGTTGAACGCATCCACCTCAGATTTAGTCAAATTTGTTTCAATACGTCCAAGTTGGTGATCTTACGTGACATCATATGATCATGGCGGTGCAACGAGTTCTGAGGTTTTGTCATGAAACAAGTAATTGTTGTAACTCATTTGTACATTGTCGAATCTGCATCAGTTTTCACATGTAGAATAAGAGGATCGAGTTTTTAAATGTTTGAAAATATCCTATTAATTATCTAACTAGTTAATTTTGTCTGTCTGCTTAATCTGGTTTGAAAGAGATGTGTTTGTTGTGTTCCATTCCATTGCATTTCAGTGACCACCTCTTCTGTTTCTTTGTGTTTTGATGTAGAGAGAAGACAAAGGTGGATTTTAAGTGAAACCTAAAAGTTGTGTCTGGACAAAGATCACCTGATTCCAGCAAACATGGACGGAAGACCCACCTGTGACCAGTGTGGAAATGCTTTCACCACAGCAAGTCACCTAAAAATCCACCAACGCGTCCACACTGGAGAAAGACCATATGAGTGTGACCAGTGTGGAAATGCTTTACCACGCAAGTGACCGAAAAAAACACCAACGCAGCCAACTGGAGAAAGACCATATGAGTGTGACCAGTGTGGAAATGCTTTCACCACAGCAAGTACTCTAAAAATCCACCAACGCATCCACACTGGAGAAAGACCATATGAATGTGACCAGTGTGGAAATGCTTCACCACAGCAAGTACCCTAAAAATCCACCAACGCATCCACACTGGAGCAACACCATATGCATGTGAGCAGTGTGGAAAGACTTTCATCAGAGCAAGTCACCTAAAAAATCCACCACGCATTCACACTGGAGAAAGACCGTGTCAGTGTGACCAGTGTGGAAATACTTTCACCACAGCAAGTGACCTAAAAATACACCAACGCATCCACACCGGAGAGAGACCATATGAGTGTGACCAGTGTGGAAAGACTTTCACCCAAAGGAATGTGCTTAAAGCTCACCAACGCATCCACACTGGAAGAAGACCATATGAGTGTGACCACTGTGGAAATGCCTTTTACCACAGCAAGTGACCGAAATAACACCAACGCATTCACACCCGGAGAAAGACCGTATGAGTGTGACTACTGTGGAAGTGCTTTCACAACAGCAGGTAACCTAAAAATCCACCAACGCATCCACACCGAGAAAGACCATATGAGTGTGACCAGTGTGGAATGCTTTCACCACAGCAAAGTACCCTAAAATCCACCAACGCATCCACACTGGAGAAAAACCATATGAGTGTGACCAATGTGGAAAGAGTTTCACCCATATGACTGGGCTTGTACGTCACCAACGCATCCACACTGGAGAAAAACCACATGAGTGTGACCAGTGTGGAAAGAGTTTCACCCAATTAATGGCTTATACATCACCAACGCATCCACACTGGAGAAAAACCATATGAGTGTGACCAGTGTGGAAAGAGTTTCACCCAAATGATTGGGCTTATACATCACCAACGCATCCACACTGGAGAAAGACCATATGAATGTGACCAATGTGGAAATGCTTTCACCAGAGCAAGTTCCCTAAAAATCCACCAACGCATCCACACTGGAGAAAGACCATATGAATGTGACCAGTGTGGAAATGCTTTCACCACAGCAAGTTCCCTAAAAATCCACCAACGCATCCACTCTGGGAAAGACCATATGAATGTAACCAGTGTGGAAATGCTTTCACCACAGCAAGTTCCCTAAAAATCCACCAACGCATCCACACTGGAGAAAAACCATATGAGTTTGACCAGTGCGGAAATGCTTTCATCACAGCAAGTGACCTTAAAATCCACCAATGCATCCACACTGGAGAAAAACCATATGAGTGTGACCAATGTGGAAAGAGTTTCACCCATATGACTGGGCTTGTACGTCACCAACGCATCCACACTGGAGAAAAACCACATGAGTGTGACCAGTGTGGAAAGAGTTTCACCCAAATTAATGGGCTTATACATCACCAACGCATCCACACTGGAGAAAAACCATATGAGTGTGACCAGTGTGGAAAGAGTTTCACTCAAATGAAGGGGCTTAAACGTCATCAACACATTCACACTGGAGAAAAACCATATGCGTGTGACCAATGTGGAAAGAGTTTCCCCCAAATGAATGGACTTAAACATCACCAACGCATCCACACTGGAGAAAAAACATATGAATGTGACCAGTGTGGGAATGCTTTCACCACAGCAAGACACCTAAAACAACACCAACACATTCACACTGGAGAAAAACCATATCACTGTGATGCTAGCTAATCACCTAAAAATCCATCAACGGACCCACACTGGAGAGAGACCTAAGTCCATCCCATAATTTCACACCCACAACCCAAATCCATCTACACTTCACATCTGTCCATTCACAAATATAAAAACCTCTGAAATTATATGTAGCAATAGTAAGCCAAATTATTTAAGAATACAGTGTTGATGTGTAGATTAATTCAATTACAGATTTATAGTGAAGGTGCCTGCATCTGACTATTAAACCTTAAATTTAAATTAACCCAAACAACAATTTGGAAACCTTGCAAAGGTGGTAGTACGTTGACGGGACAGTGAACCTGAGTGTGAAAATATACAGTACACAAGAACAACTGAAGCAGAGGATTTATACACACATACAGAATTTATTGACTAACTAAGACATACAAATACAAAAAGACAAGAGACAAATACGATAAGGGGAGCAGGAGATTACAGACAGGAGGAAAGTGGACTAAATTGGCATATGGTTATAATTCAAGATATCATTATGTTTAGTGAGGTTAAGGTGAGGTAAACCTATTTAAATTGGAATAACACCAACTCAAATAAGCCAGGAGTAAATTTTCTTACAGGTTGTCGGTCTTTGAAGGATGCGGGTCTTGGCTTTGTAGAAGGAGCTGACACGGCTGGAGTGGCACGGCAGCGGTGTGGACGAAAACAGCTGGAACGGCTGGAAGCAGTCTGGACGGCGGATGGAGGAAGTTGTGATGACATCTCTGACAGAGTTCGAAGCAGCAGCTGATGTTGGTACGGCCCGAGCAGAGGACGCACGAGGGCACAGAGGCAAGAAGGCACGAGCAGGACCAACGAAGTGAGAAGAGACTCACGAAGCTAAAGAGCAAAGACTCCGAAGAGTACAGCAAGAAGCATGAGCAGAAAAGTGCAAAAAGCGGAAAAGCAGAAAAAACATGAAGGCGGAAAAAGCAAGCAAAAGAGCAATGGAGAGAAGTTGGGTCCTTTTCCTTTATAGTTTGGCCAGGGGCCAACCCATCCCGTCCTTCTCATGCATATTGATGAGTTATTGATCTCTTTGGGCCATGCCTTCCTTTGTCCATTTTGGCGCTAATCCCACCTCCTTTCGCCGGTCATTTGAATATTTTGGAGTATCACATTTCTCTTTCCTCTTAGGAGAGGGGGAGAGGAATGTGCAGACTTGTAAGAAAACTTCTCCCAACCTTAAATAAGATCCTTAAATAAGATCACTCAAACTTTATACATCACCTGTAACCTCACTCAGCCTTAATAAACTAAGCACCATAATTCAGACATGCTATAAGCAGTAATGTTCTTACTTTCAACATAATTCAACGTGAACATGAACAGGACACACGTACATGAACCCACAGGTCAGGCAAATGGCTTAGGCATAGATATACATAAAAGAGGTACTGTGCGGAGTAAAATCAACATTAACACATTTCTGTGACCCTATTAATCATGGCAACAGATACGGATTTTGTTATTCCGTCCGTTGTCCTTAGGTTTACCTCCACCGCTGGGTAAACAGGGACGATGGGACACAGATGTTGAGCGGAAGGGGGTCGACTAAGTGTAAACATGAGTTCCAGGGTGCTCTCAATTAACACGACAGGGGAGATGGCTCTTGAGGAAGAACAGAAGAAATGAGCCTAAGTTTTATTGTCTGTGTTCATTAAAATTAGGTTAGGCTTCATTCTTTAAGATCATTTGTCATTATAAATGTCGCTTGCAGAGGATGTCCCTGCTTTGACCTGATATGAACCAATCAGGACAGTTTTTCAGGAATTTGGTTTGACCTGGAGAGAGAGGTGATCTGATTAAGAGTTCTTAGTCTGTCCTTTGTTCACTGACTGCACCGTCATGACGCTACGTATAATTACTCTGTGTTAATGGAAAGAAATCTTGAATGCTGTTTGGAACAATATTATTTTTTACTTTATAAATCATTTACACCATCCTGCAATTTTAAGGGTTTCATGTGGAATAAATCAATTATTGGTTGCTTCAAAATATCCTACTTTATTACTTACTTTACTAATAATTCGGTATATTATCAGTACAGGTTCAGTTATTGTCAGGTTTATATCAGTGAAATATGACTTTGTCCTTATTTAATGTGTTTGTGAGATGTATCTTATGCTAAATGGCAGATAAAGTGTGACTTTGAATCTTGCTCTAGGTCATGCAAAAAGGCTCTGTACTTTTCTTAACACTATTGTAACGCTGCTGACCTCAATATAAAAAACAAAGTGAAAATGTATGAGAAGAAAAAACAAAAGAAATGAAATGTTATAAGTTCTTTGCTTGGTGAGTGTTTTTGATTTGCTAATCTAAGTTGTATTCTGATTTATACTTTGTGTATTTTCACCTTTGTGCTAAACAGTGATGAAAAGGTCAGGTTCAGCACAATGTGCCTGTTTTGCACGTGGAAATTTTTGTGGTTAAGGTGAGCTGAGTGTAATCTGAATTATGAACTTGGAAACTTACTGTGGTTAAGAAATGCTGGCCTCCCTGCGCAGATGTTCGACCAAGGCGTAACTCTGGAAGCTCTTTGTGGTGAAGCTATGCTATCTAAGCTGAACTCCCTGTGCAAATGTCAAACCAAGGTTTGACCCTTGATCAAACTGTCAAATGCATAAGTGCTATTTTGCAGATTTTGCAGATGTCCAATGCAGTTGTTAAACTTAAAGTGAACTTTCAAATGGGTGTGTGCTCAGAGTGATTGACGTATATACTGACGTGATTTGCTTGACGTGTGTACTGACGCATTTTACCCAGCAATTGTTAACCAATCATATGTGTTTGTTGAACTTATGTAACTGAATATGGGAGTCACTAAACATGGGAGTCTTCAAAGAGCCACTGAAGACTATAAAATGTAATGGAGAAGATTTTTATGTGTTAGATGAATAGTGTGTTTGATGGGATACTAGTGGTAAAGTGCCTTCTCTGACAACTCACAGTTTTTGGATTTTTGTGAATCATTGCTGTTTTCAATAAACCACATTCTGGGTTTACCTTTTTTAAACTTTAATCTTGCCTATTGGTGGATTTTTCCTTCATTCTCATGTTGTGTTTTTCCATCGGCAGCTTTAAGTGGTAAGTTTCTTTACCATATTAGTTAACCCCCATCGCTTGGAAGCCCGGCCTCTGGCCGGACCTCAGTTTTAACGCAGTATCTGAGCAGGATAGAGAACACTGGCAGTCATGCACTTTTCAGGCACGTAGAGTTAAGCCCAGGGCACAGTGAAGATAGTTACCTGGTGTTAAAATATAAAGGTGTCTGGGGCAGTAATCCATGAACTAATATTATTGTAGTTTTTTGTGATTATTGTGCTACGTGCTTAACATGTTATCATGTGCATCACTGAGTGTTCTTTAAGACTAAAGAACTTAAAGCACAGACTCAGAAATTGAAATAATGTCAAACTTGAAATAATGCTGAAATTGAAATAATGCTGGAATTCAAATGCTGAAATTCGTCAGACTCCTGCTCTCCAGGAGGCAGAGACTCAAGCACGACCTCTTGATTTTTTCTCCATTTTTCATGGTTATCATCATGTATTTGTCTTCTGTGAATCTCCTTGGGGGCATTTGTGAATTTTGAGGAAAATCAAAGTCTGTGATTTGAACTGTTCTGTTTTTTACAAGTGGACACCTAGTGCTGTCATCAGTCAGGTTTGGCCACAGTGCAGGATCATCAGTGACAACTGGAGGACCTTCCTTTGTTGATAATTCAGGTGCAGGTGAGGAGGTGGTTTAGGAAGTGCAGGCTGGGACATCCTCTTGGGTTTCCTCAAAGGACTCCCCATAATCTACGCTGAATAAGACCATAATGATCAGCCTAATTATTACCATTTTAAATAATCCCAATTAGACATTATATTAGACTGGATAAATACTTTATTAACCCATAAAAACCCAAACACACACCATCGACCAAAACCATCTACTGATCTAAAATGTTAAACCTTACTGATCCACTAATCTTAATACATGTAAATAATTGGTGTAAAATGCAGTTTGTCGTCTTTTCATGGTCATCAGATATGACCCATTTGGACGTTCAGAGGCTCCATAGTTACCATGGAAACATCATCTTCTACAGTATTGATTCACCAGTAAAACCCATGGAGTTGAATAAATGACAGTGGATGAACACACTGGGTTTATGTTTAATCAATGATATTTTTGCTGAAAACATAACTTTTCCCCAAATTTTTTCTGATTTGATACAATAACCTTTGAATTTACTCTGAGCTTTAAATGAACATCTGCATGATCAGTGAATTAAATATAGGAAAATACATGATTACACTGAAAAACTTCCAATAAAAAGGGTAATATAACAATAAATGGTGATGAATCACTTAAGAAAGTTTATAAATAGGGAAAAATCTATTTGGGAACTGACACAAAAGTATCAGTGGGTCTTTATGGGTTAATCCCAATTGGGAAGTGGCTTTTTGCAGCAGCAGTAAGTATAGTAAGAAACATAAATATAATAGAAGCACACAATCAAGAATAAATATGCACCCAGTAAAATGAAATAATTAATAAATAACACTCAAACCTTTATCTCTAGAGGTTGTGGCAACTTTGTGAGTAGACACAGTCAGGAATTTAAGCAAAGCATCGAATGAAAAAAGGTAACACCAGTGGTGTAGTCTACGTGATACGCAGGTGTACACGGTATACCCACTAGAATAGGTTCCAAATTTCTGTATAACCACTGAAAATTCCGCAAAGATACATGTCAGCATGGTTTATGACATATTTTCACTTTCCCGTTCATAAATTTGCCTACGAAGCGGACACTTGTGGACCATAGGGGCTTCTGTCAGGCGTGACGTAGACCCGACGTTAACTGATAAGTAGTGATGTTACAGATGTGCCGAGGCCTTGAAGCGTGTGTCGAGTAATGGAGGGGGCGTTTCCGCGAAGCGCGTATCGAGGCTTGCTTCATTTAGGGGAGGAGCCACAAATGATGACGTCTGAAGCCTCGCTGCCCGGCTGTACCACGTGACTGCTTCACACAGTGGTTCAGAGGTGGTTCTATGTGATTCAGGTTTGACAGCAGAATAAACCCCTCAGGCTCTGTTCAACATGTGGGTTTATGATTGAGAGTTAGGGTCAGAGCAGAGTTTGAACAGAGTTTGGATAGTTTGGATACCAGAGTTTGGATAGCATTTATATAGTTTGGAGATAGTTTGAAGAGTTTAGAGAGAGAGATCATCTGAAGATTTAGGAGAGTGAGAAGAGAAGGATGAGTAAGAGGATGGAGCCAGTGAAGAAGAGGAGGATTTCCCCTGTGTGGGAACATTTGGATTTGATAACTCCTAATAAGGTAAAATAAATCTAACATTATTTCAGACACATAAGGTTTGGTTATCTGGAGTACTGAGAGAGACAAAAACTGACTGTACCCAAATTTATATAATCTTGTTCTTGTGTATTTGTGCATCTTCTGTACCATGTGAAAGGGTGTTTTCAAAGGCCGGAGAGGTTGTGTCAAAAAAAAAAAAAAAAAAAAAAAAAAAAAGAAAGAAAGAAATCTCTTCAAACCAAAAACTGTTGAGAAACTGATATTTCTGAATAAAAATGAATCAAATCTCCCCTGTCCTGTACATCATTGTCCAAGTTACACAAATATGTTCAGTGTCCTCTTCCTAGTTCCACAAGTACTTTCACTGTCTTCTGCCTGTTTAAGTCCATGACATTTTCCTAAAGTGGCACAAAAAAAAAAAAAACATTACACAACCTCCCACATTTACTACCATTTGGGGGAAATTTACACACACAGAATACATTCAAAAATATTTCATTATACACATATGTGATAATTTATGTAGAGAAATTATTTGGTCATACATTTTTTGTTCTTCATAGTCATTCCACAGAGCCATAACAGACCCAAAAATTCAATGCATCACACATTCTGTGGTTCAGATCCAGCTGCCTGTGATTCTACACATGGACAGTAGGTGGTTTCATGTGCACATGACGCCTCGAGAAATGAACCCTTTCTCGAACCAATTGGCTCAAGTGGTTCGATGCCTCATGAGGCTTCTTCTCACCATCACTACTGATAAGGAATCATTGAATGCAGGGCCGGACTGAGACTCATTTTCAGCCCTGGAGTTTCATACCTCAGACCAGCCCACTTTAGATCACGACCAATTCTTATTAAAATCATGGAATTCTAACCTTACATGTTCTCTTCATCTGTCTCATTTGTGCCTAGTGGTTCAGGGTTGTGCTGCTGAGCTGCTCCTCTGTCATCAGTAGACTCTGCTCTCCCTTTCACACTTCCTCCAGTTTCTCTAGACTCACCTGCACCTGGATCACAATAAAAAATATCTGCAGACATTTTGACTTACTTAACCAATTCAGATATTTACATTGGCAAAATATGCAGGTTTATTTAATATTACTTTATGCTATTGCCTTTCAGTTGTGGGCTTTGTGTATTTACTGTCTCACTTTTAATAATAAAACATAAAATAGGTCAGGACTATGGTTTGGGTCTAGAAAGTGGTTTTAGTGGAACTAATGCTTGTTCACACAGTCTGTTCCAACAGCTCACCTTTTCCTCCCATACTGACAGGAACAATCCCCTCATCACTACTGGCTCCTGGCTCTGCTTCTGACACTAAAGCACATTTTAAAAATGCTCATAATTCTCAGCACAAATCTTCTATTTTCAAAGCCTTGGTGTCAGTTTCATTCATGTAGTGCTGAATCCTGGAGCATCTCAGAGCCCCTTTCATACTGAACAGGCCTACACCATACTCTTCATTGGAGCCTACTTATTCTAATCCTCTTCCCTCTCTGAGCAGTCCTACCTGCCCACTCTGGACTTGTGGGCTCATGGCTGGTGTCTGCTGCTGGATCTGTTTTCTGACTCTGAGGAGCTACAAGACAAAGTTTCCCAGTTATGGGGCATCATATCATACTATTATTTAAATTGCATAACGTTATGTTCCACGCCACAATGCCACACAATTCACTGACTCCATAATTAACTAACTGAAAGGTGGTTTACCCGTTTCATCGTCCTCATTAGTTGTTTCCAACCGGGAGGTCGTTTTTGTGAAAAAGTTGCAGATTTTGTCACATTTGGCTGCGTTTGCTTCCAGAGCTTTCCTCTTTTTCATTCTTGCTTCTCCACACCACCCTTGCTCTTTCTATTCTCCATGTTTCAAACAGCAAACACAGCTGACCATCCACAGCCTACAGAGCACAGATCATATATGCTCCACAGCTACAGTATAGAGCTACTAACTGTATGTAAGGACAGATTACATCAGGTCTCAGTGCATCTGCAAAAAAGAGGAAGAAAAAAAAACAGTTTGCTAGTAGAGGGGGTGGGGCCCAGGAACAGCAGCTGCAGATTACATGATCAACCCAGTGCTATGACTGACCCCCCCCCCCCCCCCCAAAAAAAAAAAAATAAATAAATTAAATATGTCTTTAAAGTAGGGCTGGGTATCATGGCCAATTTCCATAATCGATTCGATTTCGATTCATAAGGTTCTGAATCGATTAATCACGATTCGATTCAATATCGATTTGATTCAGTATTAATTGATTGATTCAGAGTAATTTAGTGATACCAAAGTACAATTCTGAGATGTAACCTGATTATTTAATATCGCAGTCATGCAACTCATCAATACTGGTATCAATATTGATATTAGAAAGGAAATAAATATGACATTTCAGCAGTAAATTGCTGAATGTGTTCTTAAATAATTAACGGGACAGAAACATGTCCATGTTTTTACAGTGGTTAAGAACGGACTTCGTCACCTTTATTCTGTGTTATGACTGTAGGCTTCTACTCACTGGGGGTGGGGAGGGGTTGAGGGGGCGAGGGGGGGTGCGCTCCGTGATTGTTGGCCGGAGCGGGGCTGGGGCGTGCACGCGCTCCGTGAATGTTGGTCGGGGGGTAGCGTAGCAGTCGGACATTGTCGCTTTCCTCTTCCTTTAACTCCATACTCAGCCATAGGTGATAGTATGGATCCAAGTTATCATTCCAAGAACAACCGGCTTCCGCGACTCACCGGGCGGCCACTTCCTTCACACTGCGGGTTCGAGTTTGAGGCCAGAGGAGCTCCAGTGGGGGGGGGGGGGGGGGGGTTTCCCCTCCGCGTCTTTTTCGCGAGCGAGACCAAGTCTTCCCCAGGGGTTCGCAAGACGGAGCCACCTGCGGTTCTGCATACTCCCGGTCCTGCTCTGAAAAATCGGTCTCATCCACTATTAATCGATTATGCAGAATTAAAATGAGATCGATCTAAGATCGATTCAGTCGATTTTTTTTTTACCCAGCCCTAATTTAAAGTGAACTCCGGCCCTCGCGGCTTAAATATTATACCGGCCCACCGGGAATTGTCCCGGTCCTCCCGATTAGCCAGTCCGGGCCTGAGTGTGTGTTTGCATCTGTCAAACCTCCTCATCTGTGTTTTGTCTCCCCCTGCTGGTGACTCCTGTAAGAGCATGTGTTTGGGTTTTCAGTCCGATACCTCTGTGGATTTAACACTGACCCCTGGACCGGTTCCATCTGGGTTAAAGTTCACGGTCCGGGCAGATTTCATCAGAGGATCTGGGAGAAGGGATGCCTGAGCAGCTCCTGGGCGCT
The DNA here is from genome assembly GCF_902148855.1 of Sphaeramia orbicularis. Lineage (NCBI taxonomy): Eukaryota > Metazoa > Chordata > Actinopteri > Kurtiformes > Apogonidae > Sphaeramia > Sphaeramia orbicularis. Next base: position 56,634,949 of record NC_043972.1, read on the forward strand.
CGGCCTGTGTTTGGCCTCCACCAAGATGCAGAGGATGAAGTCCTACAGCTGTTCACACGTGTGTGAGGGCAGCAGGGGGTTGGTGGGCTGGGGGGTGGGCTGGAATATCGCCGCCATGGCCTCGAATTCAGCCTAGGGAGGCTTTAGTGTCAGCACGTCCACCACCGTACAACCCAGACTCCTGCAAAAAGACCAACAGGATCAGTTTAAAGGAAGCGACAGTTGAAGAGTGAAGATGAAACTGATGATAAATCTGATTTCAAACTAGGGCTGTGCAATTAATCGAAATTCAATTACGATTTCGATTATTACACGCAACAATTACAAAAATTATGTAATCGAGAAAAAACGATTATTAATTTTGAGTTGTTTAATTCATGCGCACGCAAGCTACCATGAGCTGCTCTGCCCCGCCCCCCGCTAAGCTACTGCTGCCTGCTAGCAGCCCAAGAGGAAAGTTGTACCTAGTGGTCTGGAAAAATAGCAGGAGAATCACAGCAGAAGTGCTTGGTAAACAAAAAAGGCAAGTCAGATTCAATTGTATGGAATCACTTTGGGTTTGATGAAGAGCAAAAACCCATTACGTGCAAAAAGTGTTTCGTAGTTGTGTCCGCACCGACACAGCAAACCTTTTTAACCATCTAAAGTTTAATCACCGCGACCTTTATCATAATCTTATGAAAAACTAAAACACATTAAAAAAAACTCCGTCTACAACTTCTTCTGCAATGCAATCTTCAGTCTCCGAATCTCTTTACGCTGCAACTCCCGTATTAACCGAACTGAAACCTCATGGCACGCCACTGAATTTACTATGTTTCATACAACATTGAACATACTTGAATTTATAATTTGCACTTTACGTGAGTTTTTTTTTTTTTTTTTTTTTGCTCCAGCTCTATGGCAAGTCTAGAGCAGTTTAATTCCAGTGCACTATTTGTTTACAAAAGGAAACATACTTGAATTTACAGTACACTTATTTGCATTCAAAGATTTTTTTGTTTCGTACAAAAGTGAACATACTTTGCTTTAATGGTTAAAAGCTTTATTTATATTTAAAGAGTATATCTTACATTGTTTTGCAAGAAAAAAATAAACAACTTTAAGGTTAACAAATAATCGTTTTTAATAATCGTGATTTCAATTATTGCTAAAATAATCGTGATTATTTTTTTTTCTATAATCGAGCAGCTCTATTTCAAACCCATTCATCCAGGTGTCCTTAGCTGGATGAAAAATACAGAGGACAAATGTTACAGGTATACACTCAAACTATCTGCATGGTTTACATTGAACCATCTGTGCCTCATTAGAACCACATAATTTTAATAACACAACTATATTTTCACACTTATTTATGTATATTTCATTCATTATCATATTGAGCATATATTCTCTAGCACATATTGTACAAATTTCTGTTTTAATTGGGTCTTAATAGAATGTTTTAATATATATATTTGGTATAAATATTCACAGCTATATATGTTTGTATATTTACAGCTTTATATACACTGCCCAGCCAAAAAAAAAAAAAAAAGCCCCATATGTAATATTTGACTGCACCTCCTTTGGTTTGGATTACAGGAGACATTCACTGTCACATCTTTTTTTTTTTTACCACATAATGCTTATGTAGCATCACAATAAGGTTCATAATATTTGTTCCATCCACAGTTGCATTCATTTTGGATTATTGATGATGGAGAATCGGACGGCTGCATCAAGTCTTCATCACATCCCAAATTAGAGTCTGGACTTTATGGAGGCGAATCCATGTGTGAAAAATGATGTCTGATTCTCCCTGAACCATTCTGTCACAAGCCTGATGATCCTGATCAGTCCAGTCATTGTCCAATCTGTAGGACATTAAAGATATGCATCTGCAGATTTCACACAGTTTGAGTTCAGTCAAAGTATATGGAAGCCATGTTGTTGACAGTCTATGATCCAACAGCAGAAGGATGAGGAGAACTCCAACCTTCACACAAACAGAGTCATCCTCCCAGTGCTGTGTGGAGGACACATGTCAACATTCAACTCCAGACTGGAATCTGTGCTACACACAATATTTCACACTCCTTCATCACCATAACCTGTTGGAAAACAGTCAGACAATGCAAGAAACTAAACATAAGCAAGTCTATGTTTTAATCAGACTGAAGAAACACCCAGTGATGCACATGATAACACATCAAATCAAGACAAAGTCACATTTCACTGATAACAACTTTTAGGTTTCTCTTCAAATCCACCTTTGTTTTCTTTCTACATTAAAACAAAGAAAAAGAAGAGGTAGTCACTGAAATGTAACAGAATAAACACATCTGTTCAGGACCAGATTAAGCAGACAGACTAAATTAACTAGTTAGGTCATCGACAGGACATTTTCAAAACAACCAATATTTGATGGTTTCTCCTTAACAGATGTGTTTCCTGTATGAGACCAGAACAGAACAGATAATAACACAGATATTGAAAGATGATGAAAAATGTCAGGTTCTCTCCAGTGTTGGCAGATTCTTTAAATAGTTACACAATCACAAAACACTGCAAAACTTATTTAGTTTGGTCATTGAAAGTAAAGTAAAACCAATTCAATGTATTATTATTATTATTATTATTATTATTATTATTATTATTATTATTATTATTATTATTATCAGGGCCTGAGTGCTGAGAACCGGCTGCAAAGGCCCTACTGTACATTAGGGATGTAACGGTACAGGTTATCCACGGTTCAGTACGATCAAAATAAACCATCTATTGTAAATGTGTTTATTTGGATTAAAGCTAAAAGATAGTCAGGGTCAATTTTGTGAAGAAAAAACTGCCAATATATTATCAACTTAGTAGCATCAATGCCAATTTCCTCTGCACCATAAGTAGTGGGGGTACCTCCAACTGAGGGGGGAATTAAAACAAATAAATAAATAAAAATCATGCAAAAATAATGGAAATTAATACGAACAGCAAATTTATAATGAAATGACAGCAGCTTTCATGTAAAAAAAATAAATAAATAAAAAAAATTCAGAAGTTTTATTTTAGCAGTTATTTCATGGTCTGTGCTTTGATGGTACTTCACCTCCAGTACCATGGAGCTGATGTGTTAAATATCCATCGTGGAAGTTGTTTCAGAATAAAGCTGTTCATTCTAGTGTAAGATGTTATGAAAACAGAAAGTCACAGTTTGACAAAAAATAATGAAATAAAATAAGAAACACTCAAAAACACAACCTGGTGCACATATGATCTAAAAATGAGCAGGAATTTCACTAAACATGTCACATATCTGAATCTATTTTCAGTCCAAAAGGAGCAGATTTGATGAGGATTTAATGCTTTTTTCAACCGCCCTCATAATGAAACCAGTCTCTGCCAAACCACCGTCAACTGGTTTTCATCATTTCTTTTGGGTAGGATGGAGTACGTCAGCCTGGGAAACACCAAGTCCCAAACAGCACCAGTCACCTGTGGGGTCCCCCAGGGTTCTGTCCTCAGCCCGCTTCTCTTCATCATATACATCCTTCCTCTGGGCTGTGTCATCAGCCGTCACGGTTTCTCTTTTCACTGTTATGCTGATGACATGGAATTCTACCTCAAAACCCACCCCAACCCCTCTCCCCCCTTATCATCTGTACCATCGTCCTCCACATCCCTCCCCTCACTCTCCACTCTCACCACCTGCCTTGAGGAGACAAAGGCATGGATGAATCACAACTTCCTCCATCTTAACAGGGACAAAACTGAAGCCATCCTGATTGGTACCCCCCATCAGGTCCAGTCCTCCTCCATACCCTCCATCTCTTTCTCTAACCAGACCATACCACTCTCAACCTGTGTAACAAACCTTGGTGTGAAACTGGACCCACACCTTACATTCAAAAATCACATCAAACACCTGTTTAAAACCTGCTTTTTTCACCTTAAGAACATCTCCAAACTCTGCCCCTCTCTCAGTGTTTCAGATACAGAAAAGCTTGTCCACGCCTTTGTTTCCTCAAGGCTCGACTACTGTAATGCCCTTCTCGGTGGGATCCCCAAAAAACTCCTGCAAAAACTTCAGTCCATTCAAAACAGTGCTGCCAGAATTCTCAAACAGATACTCATAAGACCGCCCTCATCACCTTCAAGTGCCTCCACAATAATACTCCCAACTACCTCAAGGATCTTCTCACACCTCCACCCGTAGTCTCCGGCCCCACAGCACCAACCTCCTCCTCCCCCCCAGAACTAAACTTCAGACCATGGGCGACAAGGCCTTCTCCTCTGCCGCGCCCCATATGTGGAACTCCCTCCCTGACCACCTAAGAGCTCCTCAGTCCCTAGACTCCTTCAGAAAGGGGCTAAAAACATTCCTGTTTAGACAGGCTTTTAATGGACCACCATGATGCTCTCTTCTATTCGCCTAGTCTTTTATTCCTGATACAGTATTTTTATTTTTATTCTTTTATTTTTTTTGGACTGTCTTTTCTCTGTAGCACTTTGAGATTCTGTTAAATGGAAAGTGTTTTAAAAATGCAATTTATTATCACTATTATTATTTTTTTTCTCAACATACGTGTCTGTAAAAACACTCAGTTTGAATTGTTGATGGAATAAATGAACATAAATGAAAAGTACTAGTATGTTCTGACACTTTCTGATGTGAATAAACTGATAATGACAAGTGTAATGTTGGAACTGTGATCAGTATCAGGTGGAGAACACAGGCTGGGATGAGAAATATATGAAATGGTGGGTTTGTTTTTATTTTATCAGGAGAAAAAAACTTTGGATTAGAGTCAGAAAAAAACTGGAAATGAGGTTTTTACTCCATTTAATAATAATTATAATGAATTTTGTAATGAATCCTAATGTTTTTTCACTGTAAATGTCAATGTAATGTAAATCAGACTCAGATTTATGGTAATTCTTCATTTGAGCAACAAAATAACATGTTACACAAACTCTGGACATGAATGAATGAATGGATGAATGGATGAACATGAACATTTTACAGCTGAAAGATGCTGAAGTATCTTGAAACAGATGGAAATAACACTAACAACCCTTTACGGTTAAAATACCGTAATTGTACAAAGGATAAAGTTATAATATTAGGAAAAAAATAGAATTTTATGAGTAAAGAGTCAAAATTCTTTCCAACTTTCAGCCCAAAAGATGAATTGAATGCAGATGTGGAGGCTATTATCCAGATATTTCCACCTCTTTATGACTTTTCTCCAAACATTATGTCTTTATTCTGTAAATACGGTCCTTTAAAGTAATGGTCATTTTCAGCCTAAAGCCATAATCCTCTCACTTTGTAAAAACACTGATAGATGAGTTATTGTGAAGACATCGTCTCCGTTAGTGATTTCTTCAAACATCTTCCCTGAAACTATTGGTCAGATTTCTTTCATTTTTTTTTTTTTTTTTTTTTTTGTATCTTCTTTGGGACAATGTTTACAAAGTTTGATCACAGTTTAGAAAAATGTAGATTTTTCAAATATTCTAAATGTTCCTTTCCTTCTAATGGTCCATATTTTGATGGTTTCTAACATGTAAATGGTTCCAGATATCAGTCTAGTTCCTACTGATCACTGATAGAAGTCATATCTGGACTGTGATTGGATGAGTTGAGTTCTCCTCCAGTGAAAGTCCCGCCCACTTCTATAGTTAGATTGATGTGCATCCAGACCACAGGACTGGAACATACAGACAGAACCTGACAACCTCACACATTCAACTGGGGATTGATTCTGGATAGTCCAGTTCCACTGTATTAACAAGAAATCACATATTCACAATCATTTCATGACAAGAGGAAAAATACTTTATTCCAACATTATGGGCAGCAGTGTTCTAGCATCAGAACCTCTAAGTAATGACCACTGCAACTGAAAAATAGAACAAAACAATCAGCAGGGACTAAATAAGCAACAGGAAGAAAAATATAATGAAATAATCACCAAGATTTACAAAAATTAACAAAATAATCAAAATAAATGAAGAAAATGAAAACACGGGACAAATAATTCATCATAATTAAGTAAACACTAAAAATTAATGAAAATGTAAAAAATGAGCAAAAAAATAAATAAATAATTGTCATCCATCCATCCATCCATCCATTCTCTTCCGCTTATCCGGGGCTGGGTTGCGGGGGTAACAGTCTAAGCAGGGATGCCCAGACTTCCCTCTCCCCAGACTCCTCCTCCAGCTCTTCCGGGGGGATCCCGAGGCGTTCCCAGGCCAGCCGAGAGACATAGTCTCTCCAACGTGTCCTGGGTCTTCCCCGAGGTCTCCTCCCGGTGGGACATGCCTGGAACACCTCCCCAGGGAGGCGTCCAGGAGGCATCCGAAACAGATGCCCGAGCCACCTCAGCTGGCCCCTCTCGACGCGAAGGAGCAGCGGCTCTACTCCAAGCTCCTCCCTGGTGACTGAGCTCTTCACCCTATCCTAAGGGTGCGCCCAGCCACCCGACGGAGGAAACTCATTTCGACCGCTTGTATCCGGGATCTTGTCCTTTCGGTCATGACCCAAAGCTCATGACCATAGGTGAGGGTAGGAACGTAGATTGACCGGTAAATCGAGAGCTTTGCCTCTCGGCTCAGCTCCTTCTTTACCACAACCGACCGGTACAGCGACCGCATCACTGCAGACGCTGCACCGATCCGTCTGTCAATCTCACGCTCCATCCTTCCCTCACTCGTGAACAAGACCCCGAGATACTTAAACTCCTCCACTTGGGGCAAAGACTCCCCGCCGACCCGGAGAGGGCAAACCACCTTTTTCCGGTCGAGAACCATGGCCTCGGATTTGGAGGTGTTGATCCTCATCCCGCTCGCTTCACACTCGGCTGCAAACCGCCCCAGTGCACGCTGAAGGTCCAGGTTCGATGAGGCCAACAGGACAACATCATCCGCAAAAAGCAGAGATGAAATCCTGTGGTCCCCAAACCGGACCCCCTCCGGCCCTTGGCTGCGCCTAGAAATTCTGTCCATAAAAAATTATGAACAGAACCGGTGACAAAGGGCAGCCCTGCCGGAGTCCAACATGCACCTGGAACAGGTCTGACTTACTGCCGGCAATGCGAACCAGGCTCCTGCTTCGGTCATACAAGGACCGGACTGCCCTTAGCAAAGGGCCCCGGACCCCATACTCCTGAAGCACCCCCCACAAGATACCACGAGGGACACGGTCGAACGCCTTCTCCAGATCCACAAAACACATGTGGACTGGTTGGGCGAACTCCCATGAACCCTCGAGCACCCGATGGAGAGTATGGAGCTGGTCCAGTGTTCCACGACCAGGACGAAAACCGCATTGTTCCTCCTGGATCCGAGGTTCGACTATCGGTCGGATCCTCCTCTCCAGTACCCTGGAATAGACTTTCCCCGGGAGGCTGAGGAGTGTGATCCCCCTATAGTTGGAGCACATCCTCCGGTCCCCTTTCTTAAAAAGGAGAACCACCACCCCGGTCTGCCAATCCAGAGGTACTGTCCCCGACTGCCACGCGATGTTACAGAGACGTGTCAACCAAGACAGTCCCTGCACATCCAGAGACTTAAGGTACTCAGGGCGAATCTCATCCACCCCTGGTGCCCTGCCACCGAGGAGCTTGCCAACCACCTCGGTGACTTCAGCTTGGGTGATGGACGAGTCCACCTCTGAGACCTCAGCCTCTGCTTCTTCTATGGAAGACGTGGCAGTGGGATTGAGGAGATCCTCGAAGTATTCCTTCCACCGCCCGACAACATCCCCAGTCGAGGTCAGCAGCTCCCCACTTCCACTGTAAACAGTGTTGGTGGCGCACTGCTTTCCCCTCCTGAGGCGCCGGATGGTTTGCCAGAATTTCCTCGAGGCCGACCGATAGTCCTCCTCCATGGCCTCCCCAAACTCCACCCAGACCCGAGTTTTTGCCTCCACAACCGCCTGGGCTGCAGCACGCTTGGCCTTCTGGTACCCATCAGCTGCCTCGGGAGTCCCACGGGCCAACAAGGCCCGATAAGACTCCTTCTTCAGCTTGACGGCATCCCTTACTTCCGGGGTCCACCACCGGGTTCGGGGATTGCCACCACGACAGGCACTGGAGACCTTGCGACCACAGCTCCGAGCAGCCGCTTCGACAATGGAGGTGGAGAACATGGTCCACTCGGACTCAATGTCCCCAGCCTCCCCCGGGATCTGGGAGAAGCTCTCCCGGAGGTGGGAGTTGAAAACCACACTGACATCGGGTTCCGCCAGACGTTCCCAACAGACCCTCACAACACGTTTGGGCCTGCCGAGTCGGTCCGGTTTCCTCCTTCGCCAGCGGATCCAACTCACCACCAGGTGGTGATCGGTTGACAGCTCTGCCCCTCTCTTCACCCGATAATAATAATAATTGTCATAATGTATCAAAATGAAAAATAGCAAAACAATAAAATGGAAACATGGAGGGAACAAAGGACAAAGTAACAAATGAAGAAAATGAAACAAAACAAGCAAAAGGAAAAAAATGAAAAAAATGTAAAAAAAAATTAAATGAACAAAATATTCAGCTAAATGAAGAAAAATATAACAATTGAATCCTCAAAATGTACAAAAATTAAAATAACTGCCAAAGTGAATTTAAAATGAAAAAAGAAAACCCAAAATGATCAGTAAATTCAACACAATAATGAACATAAATGAAGAAAAATGAAAACACTGGACAAATAATTCATCATAGTAATGGAAATAAAAAGAATTAAGTAAAATTAACAAAACAAGCATCAGAAATAAACAAAGTAATTGTTGTTGAATTCAGTCTGATTTATGATATTGTTGTTTCTAAATGTTTTGTGTATTTGTAGACGATCAGCTCAGACAGAATTGTGTTAAAATTCAACTGATTTGTCTGAACAATTTCATGTTGTACAAAACACAAATACACAACACATCTACACAACACCTCTACACAACACAACTACACAACTATGCGACACATCTACACAACACATGTACACGACTATACAACACATCTACACAACTATATAACTGATCTACACAACTACACAATACATCTGTACAACTATACAACACATCTAGACAACTAGACAACACATCAACATGACTACACAATAAAACTACACAATGCATCTACACAACTACACAACACAACTGCACAACTATATAACAAATCTACACAATTATACAACACATCTACACAGCTACACAACACATCTGCACAACTATACAACTCAACTACACAACACATCTACACAACTATACAACACAATTACACAACTATACAACACATCTACACAACTATACAACACAACTATACAACTATACAACACATCTACACAACTATACAACAAATCTACACAACTATACAACACATCTACATAACTACACAACACATCTACACAACTATACAACACATCTACACAACTACACAACTCAACTACACAACTACACAATACATCTACACCACTATATAACTCAACTACACAACTATACAACACATCTATACAACTACACAACACAATTATACAGCTATACGAAAGAACTACACAACTCACCTACACAACTATACAACATATCTACACATCTATACAACACATCTACACAACTATACAACTCAACTACATGACTATACAACACATCTACACAACTACGCAACTCAACTACACAACTACACAACACAACTATACAAAAGAACTACACAACTCATCTACACAACTATACAACACATCTATACAACATAACTACATAACTATACAACACAACTATACAAAAGAACTACACAACACATCTACACATCTATACAACTCATCTATACAACTATACAAAACAACTACACAACACGTCTAACCAACTAAGCAACACATCTACACAACTATACAACACATCTACACAACTACACAACACATCTACACACCACACAAACACACTGTGGATCCAGTCCACAGTGTAAATCCTCCAAACAGTGGTTCAGTGAATGTGGTTTTGAAGGTGTAGATGTGGATCAGTTTGTCAGAGGAGACTCTGTAGAAGGACACAGATCCAGCAGGACAGTCCACATACACTGAGACTGTACCAGAGGAGGAGGAGGAGGAGGAGGAGGAGGAGGAGGAGGAGGAGGAGGAGGACTGAGGGAGGACTGTGTATTTGTTTTTATGATAGACAATGTATCCATATTCATTACAGATCAGACTCCAGGACTGATCATTTCCTCCAAATGCACAGTCTCCACTGTCACCTTTCCCTCTGATTCCTCTGTAAGTCACTGATATATAAACCTGTCCACTCCACTGGACCTCCCAGTAACAGCAACCAGTCAGACCAGTTGAACACATCAGCTGTTCCCAGTTCTCAAATCTGTCCTGATGATCAGGATATGACTGAACCTCCTCCACTCGTTCCACCTTCTTGTTGTTTTCAGACAGTTTGAGTTTTTCGTTCGCTGTTTGGATCCAGGGTGAGTTCACAGAAATCTGATGGACAGAAGAAAACACAAAACAGCTGCAGTAATTGATCAGTGATCAGCTGATTTGACTTCAGGGAGTGACTAGAGAATGACTTGTTTGTAATTGTGTCCCTGGTTCACACACTGTTACTGTGACACAAATGACCATATGTTGGATTGGTGATGTGTGTGTTTTATAGCTGTAAGCTAGCTGCTAGCTGTGCAGTCACAAGGAAAGACGCCGCATTAGTTGGAATATAAAACCACAGTTACACAACCTCACCTGGTACCACATTACAAACACTAATACGCAACAAAAATAATTAAAAACTGAACACACTAATCAGTCAAATTAACCATCAATCAGTAAAACGAATGAAAATGAACAAAAGACTACATTGTGACAGTGACAGCGTGGCAGACAAGTCACCAGTGAACTGAGAAGAGAGGATTAACCTCACCTTCTACCAGGTTTGAACCACTATTCCATTGTTTTGTTGACCTAAGAATCAACTATTATGGATGTATGTGTGGACTGCAAACTGGCCTACTCACAGTTGAAGGATGACATTTCTCAACTGAAATCTGAGCTCCGGAAAAGGGATGAGATGATCGGAGAGTTCGCTTCCGTAGCCGCTGCTCAGTCAAAGCATATCTCACATAAGCAGGCATCCGCTCTAGCTGCTTCAACAGCCTGACTACCCTCCTTCTTGGTGTCCCAGATGGTGTCGGACTCTGCGACGACTCTCCCCTGGGTGTCCTCGATGAATGCTGGGGCCTTACTGGCACACCCGGAGGGTCCGGCGGCAGAGGAGAATCAGTCCATCGGGCCTGAATCAGACGCAGGGGCAATGAGCGCCATCGCCGCTGCATGGGACCAGGCCGCTACAACGCCACTGCCGACCACCCCAACGCCACCAATAGATCCGTGGGCTCAGGCCGGAACCAGGCCGAAGGCTCCGCTTCACAGCTCCACACCGAACCGGGATGACCCAGGGCATCGGCCGTCCTGGACAGAGGTGGTGTGCCGCTGCAAAAAGAGGGATTCAGGTGGGAAGTCACTTTTCCCACCCCTTGGTCTCTCCAATTGCTTTGCTACCCTGCAGGATTTGGCTCCGGTTCATCCTGACGAGGCCCCTTAAGCCCTGATTTCATCTGGTCTGGACCCACCAAAGTCAGCGGCTCCTCCCGGCGCTGCCGCTATTTCACCTCCGTTTGCCGCCGGGCTCCCTTCATCCCGAGTTTGTCCACTGGCTGCCACCGAGCTTTCTCCACCTCCAACGGTGGCTCCTCCATCTGCGGACGCTGCTCCGCTTACTTCGGCGGGTCCACCACCAGCGCCCAGGGCACCTCGCCCACTCACTCCTCCCAGGTCCATCCTAACTCCTGCAGCCAGTCCTGGTTGGACTGCTCGCCGATCCTCCACAGGCAGGGACCCCTGCAGAATGCTGAAGGAGGCTGTCCTGTGGTGTTTAGGGGAGCTTCATTGAGCCTCCCCGGCTGCACACACCTGTCTGTCCACACAGACCGGTCCAGCCACAGCAGCAGCGGCAGAGGGAATTGAACCCCCTCTGTCCGCTTCGGTCAGTCCACCTCCACCCGCATCCTCATCGCCATGTCCCCTCTTTCCCCCAAACACGTTAATTATCGGTGACTCCATTACCAGGAACATCCGCTTCTTTAATGTGGTCTCTCACTGTCTTCCTGGTGCCACCGTGCCCATTGTCCTGGACAAACTCCTCTCCCTTTTGCCTTCACTGCCCAGATCTATTCACAGAGTTGTGGTGCATGTGGGGACAAACAACACAACCCACCAGGAGTCGGAGTGCACCAAAAACAATTTTAACCTCCTCTTTGACGTTTTAAAGGACTGTGGAAAGCCTGTTTTTATTTCTGGGCCAATTCCAACTTTTGGTCGCGGAGCTGGTCATTTTGGCAGACTCCTCAGCCTTCACACCTGGCTCCTGACCGCCTGCAGGAAGCACAACTTTGGTTTTATTGATAGTTTTAACTTGTTCTGGGAGCGCCCCTAACTTTTTGGCAGAGATGGTATCCATCCAAACAGACAAGGCAGCCAAATGTTGTTAACTAACCTACAATACACTATGCAGCACCCACAAGACTGACTAATTACACAGGAAACCCACCACCCTCCCTTCCTTCCTCAACAATGACTCCAACCCCTGTTCCCTGTCACAGCTCCCCCCACTGCCCCCTTGCATTATCACACCCCCACCAAGTGGAAATCCCACAGTCAGCCCTCACCTCTGCACCCTGCCCATGGCCCACAGACAGTACATCACTTCCAACCAACATACCCACCATCATTTCATATCGAAGGCAAACCACTCGTCCACCATCACACCCTTCAGCTGCAAACTTAAAAAACCTGATTTTACTACCTCGGCAACACATGTTAACTCCCACACCATCTTTTACGCCAGTACATTTGGGCCTTTTAAATATTAGATCTTTAAACAATAAATCCTTTTTATGTCATGATTTTATTACTTTTAATAAATTAGACTTTTTTATAATCACTGAGACCTGGCTTTCTGAAGGTGACCGCAGCCCCCTCATCAAAGCAACCCCCCCTGATTTTGCATACCTTCACCCACCCCAGCTGACAGGCAGGGGAGGGGGCGTTGCTGTCATCTTCAGAAAGGTTTTTAAATGCTGCCCCATCCCTCAGACTGATTTTACCGCATTTAAACACCTTGGTTTTAAAACAGATTCTAAATGCCCAGTTTTAATTTTAATCATCTACAGACCACCCAGGCCAAACAATGTTTTTATACGAGAGTTAAGAGTTTGCTGAGCTAGTATCTGGTTTTATCTGGTTTTATTTCAAAGTCTGATAAAATTCTAATTTTAGGTGATTTTAACATACATGTGTGCTGCCCTGCTCAGTCTCTTGTTTCTGATTTTATGGATCCATTGGACTCTTTTAATCTCACACAGATCATACAAGCACCCACACACTCAAAAGGTCACACACTTGATCTCGTTATTCATCTCGGTCTCAAGCCTGACAACCTCGAGCTTAAGAATATCTGTGTCTCGGACCATAAAGGAATTTTATTTAATGTAATCTTATCCAACCACCTTTTAGTCACTATTTACCCCTTCGTTGTCGTGCTTTTAACTATGTGTCCGCCAGTCAGTTTTCTGAACTTTTTAATTGTGGTTTTTTAACTGCTTTTAATCCTAATTTTAACATAGAGGAGCTGGTATCCCATTTTAACCAAATCTGCCAGACTGTTCTGGACTCTGTCGCTCCATTCAAAGTTAAAAAATCCCAGAGTTCACCACAGCCCTGGCTAAATGAGTCCACTGCTAAATTGAAAAGAGACTGTAGGAGAAAAGAAAGAAAATGGAAGAAAACAGGCCTGCATGTCTTTTTAGAAATTTGGAAAGTTGCAACAAAAATTATCAAAAAGCAGTTAAGGAAGCAAGAGCACATTTTTACTCAAACTCAATTTTAGCGAATCGTTCTAACCCCAGAATTTTATTCAAGGTCATGGATTCTATCATTACCCCTTCCCCTCGTCATTTTACTGACTCCTCACAAGACATGTGTGAGGAGTTTTTAAAATTCTTTTTTAACAAAATTAAAAACATAAGACAACAGATCACCCCCCCCAGATCGCATTTTAGACACAGGTGGGGAAATTTTTGGTTATTTTTAAAAATTTTGAACCAATTTCACCGTCATTTTAACTGAAATAATCTCTCACATGAAATCAGCTTCGTGCAGCCTTGATGCCATTCCCACTAAATTTCTTAAAGAGGTTTTAGACACAGTTGGACCCAGTATTTTATCAATCATTAACAACTCTTTATTACAAGGCACTGTCCCCCCTTCTTTTAAACATGCTGTGGTTCAACCCCTTTTAAAGAAACCAAACCAGGATCCGTCTGATCTTAATAATTTTAGACCAATTTCTAAACTCCCATTTTTATCTAAAGTTTTAGAGGAAGTGGTTTCAACCCAGCTTTTAGCTTTTATGTCTCATAACAATCTCTTTCAGTCTGTCTTTCAGTCTGGTTTTAGACCTTTGCATAGCACGGAAAGAGCCCTCCTCAATGTCACCAATGACCTTCTTTTAGCAGCTGAGAGAGGAGAGAGCGCTGTTTTAATTCTTTTAGAACTCAGTGCCGCCTTTGACACTGTAGATCATGATATTTTAATTGAACGTCTTAGAACCTGGGTTGGCATCAGAGATAATGCACTTAACTGGTTTTATTCCTACCTTTTAGATAGAATCCTTGTGGTCACCATAGGCAACCACACATCCTCCAAAACCCAGATTGCCTATGGTGTACCACAGGGTTCAGTTTTAGGTCCAATTTTATTTTCTATTTACATGCTCCCACTCGGTGAGATTTTTAAATGCCACAACGTCTCTTTCTATTGCTACGTGGATGACACACAGATATACCTGCCCCTGAGACCGGATGACCCGAGAAACCTAGCTGCTGTGTCTGACTGCCTCAATGATGTAAACTGTTGGATGGCCCAGAACTTCCTTCAATTAAACAACTCCAAATCAGAAATCATACTGTTCAGTCCACCAAAATCCACCACTGCCAAAAAAAAAATAGCCTTGGTCCTCTCTCCTCAAACATCACACCCACTGCAAGAAATCTTGGGGTGATATTTGATTCAGACCTCACATTCCAACTTCACATCAATAAAGTTATCCAGTCCTGTTTTTTCCAGCTAAGAACCATTTCAAAAATCAAACCAATAGTCCCACACTCCGACCTGGAAACAGTTATCCATTCATTCATATTCACCAGACTCGATTATTGTAACTCACTTCTGTATGGCATCAGCCAAAAATCATTGTCTCGCCTCCAACTGGAACAGAACGCAGCAGGTCGGCTTCTCACTGGTTTTAACAGTCGAAATCACATAACCCCTATCCTGGCATCCCTCCATTGGCTTCCTGTGTGTTTTAGAATTGATTTAAAGATTTTACTGATCACTTTTAAAGCTCGAATGGGTCTGGCCCCAAGTTATACAGATGAGATGCTAGTTGACTACGAGCCAGTACGCAGCCTTAGATCCTTGGGCAGAGGGCTCCTGGCTGTTCCAAAGTTGAGGCTTAAATCTCAGGGTGACCGGGCCTTTTCCATCAGGGCCCCTCGACTTTGGAACAGCCTGCCCGAGGAGATAAGGCTTGCAGAATCAGTGACATCTTTTAAATCACTTCTTAAAACACATTTTCATAGACTTGCTTTTATGTGATGTCTGTCCCTTTTTATTTTTTAATTTTATTTTTAACTCTTAAATGTGATGTTATCCTGTTTGATTACTACTTTATATTGTCATACATGATGTTGTTTTATCTCATTTATTCATTTTTGCATTGATTTAACAGCATCATGTTACGTTATCCCTGCCCTCTTTACACCGATTCACTTAATTTATTGTATGCACCATATTTTTTGGATTTGTTATACACATCTTTCTTATTGTGTTGCTTCTGTTTTAGTGTTTTTACTTGCTTCTTGTATCCTGCTGTTGTCCCCTCTATCAAAGCACTTTGTAAACTTTGTTTTTAAAGGTGCTATAGAAATAAAGCTATTATTATTATTAAAGTAAATACAAAATCAACACAACTAATAAAACAAAATATAAAATTAATCAGTAAAATTAGCAAAAAATGAAACAAACTGAACAAAATAATCAGAAAAAACGATTTTACAACAACATCGTCAATATGGAAGTTTGTCACTCCCTAATTTTCAGTATTTGTTAAAACTATGAAGGCTGATGTTGAAGGGCTGATTTGTGTTGGAATAATTAAAACTTCTGCATTGGCATACGGTCAGATATGAAAACTGGTCAGGGATTCCGTTTAATGCTTTATTTTCTCTTCAGGTAGATTATTTACAGGTGGAATAGTTCAGGTGATGACATGGATAGGATGATTTTGAATCTTAAACAAAGGGAAACAATAACTGTATTACTAAAACAATTCCAAACATATTCAAGGATATTCAACTAACAATAACACAAAATATAACTCAGTCAGGTATGCATCCATCCAGTCTGTGCATTTAAGTCTGATTCTTCTTCAGGCCGCATGCTCTACATCAGACAAAGGGAAAAGAGGATGGTCTGGGCCTGATCCTTCCTCTTAAATGGTTGGGTGTGGCCTGATAGGTGAGGTGAGGTCCTGCCCCTCCTCAACCAGGAAGTGGAGTTTTTAACAGTATTATTATTGGGCTTCCAATGTTGTATTGGAAGGAATCTCCATCTAATGACACTTCACCAAAATGGTTGCAAATGGAAAAATTCTCCTGCCCTCAAACGTCTTTATACTCATTACTGTGCTCAAAACTCCCTCTTTTGGAATCGATATCTAAGTTAACCTCAAATCTGATTGTGAAACACTCTTTTAAGATTTGGACACAGTTTAGACAAGCTCTCTCTCTTAGTGACCTGCCCACTTGTGCTCCAATAGCAAAAAACAATCAATTTAGGCCATCAATCATAGACACAGCTTTCAAAGAATGGACCAAAAGAGGAATTACTAGAATAGAAAACCTATTTATTGACACTAAATTTGCATCTTTTGATTAGTTAATGCTAAAATTTCGCATTCCTAGGTCTCACTTCTTTAGGTTTTTGCAACTTCACAATTTCATAATGGCATCATTCACTCACTTCTCATCACAGCCACCCCATTCCCTATTAGATACCATTCTGATAGTTAATCAAGGCTCCAAAGGGACCATTGGGAAAGTCTATTCCCTACTAAATACATATAATTTGGAACCTCTGATATCATTAAAAAAACAATGGGAAGAAGACTTGGGGCTAGAACTCCCTGAGGAGACTTGGGGAAAGGCTTTAGACAGAATACATTCCTCTTCAATCTGTTTACGGCACACAGTTATTCAATTTAAGGTTGTACATCGCCTCCACTGGTCGAAAGTGAGACTAGCAAGGATTATACCTAGCTTTGATCCCATCTGTGATTGATGTAAACAAACACCAGCCACCCTTTCACATACATTCTGGTTCTGTTCAAAATTAGATCATTTCTGGCATCCAATATTTAAAACCCTCTCAGATGTTTTACAGACATGTATAGAGCCCTCTGCCATTACTGTGATATTCAGAATAAATTCACAAACCATTCATCACAACCAACATGTAAAGAATATGATAGCCTTCGCCTCTCTCATTGCCAGACGATTAATACTTCGTCGGTGGAAGGAGAAACACCCTCCAACCTTTAAGATGTGGATTAGTGACCTTTTACACCACCTGACACTAGAGAAAGTCCGCTATTGTACTGGAGGGTGTGTTCAGAAATTCTAAGTAAGATGGACCCTTTATTATAGAGAAATTAAAGCCAATCAGCTAAATGGAGGTGTCTGGGGAGAGGGAAGTCTGGGCATCCCTGCTTAGACTGTTACCCCCGTTACGCCCCGGATAAGCGGAAGAGAATGGATGGATGGATGGCTAAATGGTACAGTGACCCTTTTTTAAATTCTTCTTCTTCTTGTTGTTATTATTATTATTATTATTAATTAATTAATTAATTCATTCATTCATTCATTCATTCATTAATTAATTAATGTATTTTGGGGTGGAGTTCTGTTGGAGCATGGGCAGGAAGTGGGGGGTGGGGACTGTTCTTGTCTGTATTAATTCATGTCTGAAAAACAATTCTGTAGAGTCCCTGCATAAATACCAATAAAAAGACTTTGGGCAAAAAAAAGAAAAAAAAAAAAGAATGGATGTCAGCTGCTTCTTGGGGGCTGAGCCCCCCCCACCCCCCCCAAAGGTCAGATCCTAGAAACGCCCCTGAAGGAACATAAAAGAAAAATGAAAACACTAGAAAAATAATCCTTCATAATGATGGAAATAAAAAGAATTAAGTAAAATAAATTAAACAAGCGTCAAAAATACACAACATAATTGTTTTTGAATTAAGTCTGATTTATGTTATTGGTGTTTCTAAATGTTCCGTCTATTTGTAGATGATCAGCTCAGACAGAATTGTGTTAAAATTCAACTGATTTGTCTTGAACAATGTCATGTTGTACAAAACAACCCTAACCCTAACTACACAACTACACGATACAACACATCTACACAACACATCTACACAATGCATCTACACAGTTACACAACTGTACAAAACAACTACACAACTATAAAACCTATCTACATAACTACACAACACATCGACACAACCATACAACACAATTACACAACTATAAAGCACATCTACACAACTATACAACACAACTACACATCACAAAGAGACACTGAGGATCCAGTCCACAGTGTAAATCCTCCAAACAGTGGTTCAGTGAATGTGGTTTTGAAGGTGTAGATGTGGATCAGTTTGTCAGAGGAGACTGTGTAGGACACAGATCCAGCAGGACAGTCCACATACACTGAGACTGTACCAGAGGAGGAGGAGGACTGAGGGAGGTCTGTGTATTTCTTATTATGATAGACACCGTATCCACCTTCATAACAGATCAGACTCCAGGACTGATCATTTCCTCCAAACACACAGTCTCTACTCTTTCCTTTCCTTCTGATTCCTCTGTAAGTCACTGATATATCAACATTTCCACTCAACTGGACCTCCCAGTAACAGCGACCAGTCAGACCAGTTGAACACATCAGCTGTTCCCAGTTCTCAAATCTGTCCTGATGATCAGGATATGACTGAACCTCCTCCACTCGTTCCACCTTCTTGTTGTTTTCAGACAGTTTGAGTTTTTCATTCGCTGTGTTTGGATCCAGGGTGAGTTCACAGAAATCTGATGGACAGAAGAAAACACAAAACAGCTGCAGTAATTGATCAGTGATCAGCTTGATTTGACTTTAGGGGAAAGACTAGAGAATGATTTGTCATTTGTAATTGTGTCCCTGGTTCACACACTGTTACTGTGACACAAATGACCATATGTTGGATTGGTGATGTGTGTGTTTTACAGCTGTAAGCTAGCTGCTAGCTGTGCAGTCACAAGGAAAGACGCCACATTAGTTAGAATATAAAACCAGTTACACAACCTCACCTGGTACCACATTACAAACACTAATACTCAACAAAAGGAATAAAAACTAAAGATACTAATCAGTCAAATTAATCATCAATCAGTAAAATGAATGAAAATGACCAAAAAAACAAATTAAATACAAAACTAATAAAACAAAATATAAAATTATTCAGCAAAATTAGCAGAAATGAAACAAACTGAACAAAATAATCAGAAAAATGACGAAAATAGTCAAAGAAAATTAATAACATGTTAATTTTGTTGAATATTTAAAGGATGTCCTTTGTAACTTTGCTGTTCTCTCTGTATTTATTTTGTGTTTTATTAATTTTGGTTTAGTTTTCTATTATATTAAACACAAGTACTGATAGTTGTACAAGTTCTAGTAGTTCAACCAAAGACCAAACACAGAAGTCATGAAGTTATCACTGTCACATCTGCTACCAGACGTTAGTCTGGTTTTGTCTGTCTTGTTCGTCTTGTCTGTCATTTCCTGTTTTATTTTGTTAAGTTCTCCTCATGTGTCATGTCTGGTGTCTTTGCTTCCTGTCCCTAATCTGTGTCACCTGTGTGATTACCTGTCCCCGCCCTGATCTGTTCCACCTGTGTCTCATTTTCTTCCCTCCCTCTTGTGTATTTAAGCCCTGTGTTTTCCCCTGTTTGTTGCCAGTTCGAATTTACCTCCGTGCTTTACTTACCAGCGTTTTTTGGATCCTGTCTGTCTGCCTGTTTTTGACCCAGTTTGCCTTTCCTGACTCCTGCTTTTTGCCTAGCCCTTGTCTGTGCCTCAGCCTCCAACGATTCTACGTGTGTTCGACCAATTCGCCTGTTTAACGGTACGTGAGATAGCCTGTTCCCTATGTCCCTTTGCCTTTCCGTCTGCCTGCCCATGTATGACCTGGTTCTGCTACTGACTTTCCTCTGCTTTCCCCTAGTTGGACTCCCGACGTGTTTTACCGGTCCGGACTGTGGGTTTTCGTCTCCGGTCCGGTTTACTAACCCTGAGAAGAACCCGGGACTCTGTGTTCTCAAGATTCTGTTCAATATCACTATCAGAGAATTATCAGTTAACTATGTGTTTAATAAACACTGTAACCTTTTACGTCTGTCTCTGGGTCTTGCATGTGGGTTCAGTTTTTGTAGTCAGACCTTCTCAATCATGAAAATCTTCCACATAAACATGTGACTAAATAAATGCTGATCATGTGATCACATCGATCATGTGTGTTCCAATGCAGATCACTGATGGGTCGCAGCGTCACAGCACTTTAAACCTCCACAGGTTTGAGTTCTGATGGTTTTGGGGAAATTCATGATGGAGACAAATAAAGGTCTGTTCTGAAACGTGTCTGAGTTTTATTTCAGAGAAGCTCTGAGATGTGAGTTGTAGTTGTGGTTTTTCTGTCTAATGTCATGTAGGCAGCAGTCAAGGACAGATAGACAGGAACTGGAATTTACTGACATTTCATTCCAATGGTTCTGTTCAGTCTGTGTCTCCAAGTTCACTGTCAAAAACCTTCTGATCAAAAACAAACTGTATTAGTAATGACCTTTTGCACAGATTTTTAAAAATTTAATCTTTCCCTTTTTCCTAATTGTCCATAAAATCCATAATATTACAGCCTTTATCTAATGGATAATAAATATTTATGGAAGTGATTTGATGTTTTGGTTGAACTTGTTACTGTGACAAACTTTCCTCTTGATCGACTCAGTTGTGTTTTTGACTTTATTTGTTCGTCTTCCACCTTTATCAGACAGCGGCACAAGAACGGCACTAGAATGATCCATAAAGACAGAGGAGGTGTGATTGGCCAATGGTCTGAGGTTCTGAGGACTCGTCCCTCAGGGTGTTTGTGTCATGTGATCCGTGTCCTGACCAATCAGCTGTCAGCTCACCCACTGTCTTCACTGACAGTTGATGTGTTTTCTAATGTGGTACCAGCTCTCACTGTATGTTCAGGTTGGGTTTCAACTGTAATCCAATGGAAATCCACTTACACTTCCTCAGACCTGGTCTCAACCATCGGACTCCACTGGGCTCCAACCTGAAAGGAGGGGGGGGGGGGTCAGATCAGCATTAAACATGGACATTCCATCACTCTGATCCACTCCAGCTTTTCTGTTCACATCCAGTCAATGGTTCCTGTCAGTCCCTTATTGAACGTCTGTATCTGTGACCGTGGTCTGGAACTTCAGTAAAGGATGTGGAATCAGCTGTGACAGAGTGTTCCTGTCAGCTCCACCTGTTCTATCACACATTATCTGTGTGTGCATCAGCTCAGTCCATACCTGACAGTGTCCAGTGTCCAGTGTGGATCCTCCACTAGAGCAGACAGCTCCTGTCCTGAGGCTCCTGGATGGTTGTAGCTCAGGTCTAGCAGTCTGAGATGGGACGGATTGGACTTTAAGGCTGAGACCAGAGAAGAACATCCTTCCTCTGTGATCAGACATCCTGACAGTCTGCAACACAAACATCACACATCATCTGAGGAGGAAAAGAAGTAGCGTCAGCTGTTGGACACAGTTATTCTGTGGATGGATTTCATTCCAAATGGGATTTACCTGGAGCCAGTTTCTATTTGACTGCCTGGGTTCAGGACAAGATCTGAACACAGACTCAGATTAGTCCAGTCCCTGTCCAAAGTCTGGAAAGACCTGATCTTTTATTGTTACTCAGACAAATTTAACTGGATGAAGATTGACTTTGACCAAATAAAGACACAAATGTACAGATATTGGTCCAAAAACATCAAGTGCATAAATGAACATCCTTCACCACCTCCAAATCAAAGGTTCAATGGTTCTTGGGTTCCAGTGTTTGAACAGACAAACCAGTTCCACTCCAGTCCAACCCTCAGACTGTAGACACTTTACTGTCCTTTGTCTCAATGAGTCTAAATCTGTAGATTTAGACTCATTTGGTTCAAATACATCTTCATCCAGTTTAGTTCCTGTTTGTTTCATAGAAATAAAGGAACATGCATGTGTTTCATGTCAGACACTGAACAGCTGGTCTGAAAACCAGGTCAGACTGATCCACTACATGTACATCATGGTTTTAATCATCATCGTTCACACTGGTTGAACAATCCAAACCTGAGAGTCTCCAGTTTACAGTCTGGACTCCTTAGTCCATCTGACAGGATCTTCAGTCCTGAATCCTTCAGGTCCATGTTGTCAAGGTCCAGATGAGTCAGACTAGAATACTGAGATCTGAGAACTGAGGACAGACCTTCACAGCTTCTCTCTGACAGGTTACAGATACTCAACCTGGAGGACACAGATGATATTTGGATTACAATCAGGTCAGGTCTGGACTGAAGGACCATCACAGTCCACATAGATCTCTGTTTGTTCTACAGCTCAGATCCAAATAAAGCTGCATAATTTAGGGACAAACACATTTTTTTTTATTGTAATATTAGTCTGTTTGCTTGTTTATCAAATCAAATGCACAGATGAGTCATTTAACAATGTCAAATCAAACATAAAAACTGGAACTAGTGTAAAAATACCAAAAAGTAGAAACACCTTAATGCTGTTATTTTCATTTTTCCTGTTGTCCACAGTATCTCCATCTGCTCAGTGTCACTAAATCCAAATCATCACCGTAGAACAGAGGTGGAGTTGAACTTCCATTCCCTAATTTTCCATTTGGATCACCATAAATCCTGACCTTTTAGTTGTCGTCTTTTTCCATTTTCTAATTACACAGGTTGATTTAGTGATTACACTTGTGTTTGACTTGATTGTGCAGCTCTAGATCTAATACACCTGCATTTAAACGAGTACAACATGATTTAATAAAACTCACTCAGGACCAAAAGATCAGAAAGAATTGAATTCAGAGTCTAACTTTATCTGACCTGAGAGTCTCCAGTTTACAGTCTGGACTCCTTAGTCCATCTGACAGGATCTTCTGTCCTGAATCCTTCAGGTCCATGTTGTTGAGCTCCAGATGTTTCAGACTACCGGATTGGGATCTGAGAACTGAGGACAGACCTTCACAGCTTCTCTCTGACAGGTTACAGATACTCAACCTGGAGGACACAGATGATGATACGATCAGGTCAGGTCTGGACTGAAGGACCATCACAGTCCACATAGATCTCAGCTCAGGGAGGAACACGATGCTGCTGAGAGTAGGAGTGGTTGGTTGGGTTCCACTACTAGCCTCTATATTTGATTATTTGTCTACTCTTTGTTCATCTCATCGTATGTCTGGTAGGGTTGCAACGACTAGTCGACTAATAGTTGATGGCAAAATCAGTCGATGACTAATTTAGTAGTTAATGGGTCGTTAGTGATGTCATCGTGTGTATCAGGGCTGTGCAGAGAGCTATGAAGGGGCAGGGGTTCAAACTTCCAAAAGGGCACATGAAAACGAATAACCACCAATTACAAAGTTCACATTTAGCAACAAGCAACATTATTAATCCACAGCAAGTCAAAGATTGACCAAATGGTCCAGATCAATGTCCTCAATACTGGGTGTGTCCTCCCTGAGCCCTAACACAGGCTGTGCACCTTCTGCACATACTCTGGATTCACCTCCTGATCCTATCTGGGGGATGTTGTCCCACTCTTCCTGAAGGGCCTGGATGAGCATCTGGCGGTTGCCAGGAACTGGACGCCTAGCATACACGGATCTACCAAGAATATCCCACAGATGTTCAATGGGATTGAGATCTTTGACTTGCTGTGGATTAATAATGTTGCTTGTTGCTAAATGTGAACTTTGCTGAACTACCCTTTGTCATATTTTACATTATCCTCTGGATACTCATCCACTGTTTTGTTGTTTGTTGTATTTTGTTTGTTAATTAAATGTTTTTTTAAGAACAAGAAAGAATTTGTTTTCATATTTCATAAAATGGTGTGAAATGGCATCACATAGAATATGTGATAAGTTTCTTTTGATGTTCAGTTTCTATAGAAGTGGAAATAAAAATGTAATGTGTAGAAGTTTTTGTGTGTTAATACCCTGCAAAAATCTAAATCTTACCAGGTGTATTTTTCTCATTTCTAGTCAAAATATCTCATCACACTTAAAATAAGACAAAATCACCTAAAGAGTAACTTTTCAGTGAGATATAAGAACTTGGTTTTAGACAACAGATCTAGAAAATCTTATTTCAAGAAATCTTACCGAGATAATTTTCACTTGTTCCATTGGCAGATTTTTTTTTTTTTTTTTTTTTGCTTAATTCAAGATTTTTTTTTTTTTTTGCTCAATTCACCAAAAAAATCTGCCAATGGAACAAGTGAAAATTATCTCTGTAAGATTTCTTGAAATAAGATTTTCTAGATCTGTTGTCTAAAAATAAGTTCTTTTATCTCCCTTACAAGTTACTCTGTAGGTGATTCTGTCTTATTTTAAGTGTGATGAGATATTTTGACTAGTAAATGAGAATAATACACTTGGTAAGATTTGGATTTTTGCAGTGTAAGTCCAAGACAAATTCTTAAAAACAGATGTTAAATTATGTATAAAAGCATGACAGTGAATGTTAATAACTAGAAATACCTTCATTTTACATCTGGTTTTACACCTACTTTTACAGTGAAACATTGAATATTTAGTTTCTTTTCATTCTAGGACATATTTATGATGATATTTAGGTTTTCCACAGTTAAGAAATAACCATGTAGAGGAAGTGTTAACCCAAGCCAAACCATTTAACATTACATGATAATAATAAAGTTTATATTGTAGTATTTCTAGCTGTATCGTTTAATATTGACCAGGTTGATGGGAATATTTGTGGAGGTTTGTGGTTATTTCAAATAAGATTCACTCAAGATGTTTGAGGCGAACACGAATATTACGAGAATCGATCCAGCAGTTTCTGAAACAAAACCAGAAATGTCAAAGTGTTGGCACTGATGAAAGAGTCGGGGGATTTTACATAAGTTTTATGACTCTTGTACACCAAAAGGGCCAGATTTAGGAATTGGATGAGAAGAAGACTTGGATGTGTTTTCTTTTTATGCAATTTTATATCAGTTTAGCAGAATTTAATTACTTCAGCACATTTTAACCCATTAAGACCCAGTGGTACTTTTATGGCAGCTTCTAAATGATTTTTTTCTCTCTTTTTAACGTTTCTCATGTGATTTATCACCATTTATTATAATAAAAACCTCTGTGTTTTGCATTTTTCAGTGTAAATCACTTCCTTTACCCTCTATTTAATTTACTGATCATGTAGATGTTCATTAAAGCTCAGAGTAAACTTAAAGGTATTATGCAAAAACAGAGAAAACTGAAGAAAAAGTGACTGTTTCAGCAAGTGAGGACTATTACCATGTGTTAGAATTTTGTGGCTAAAACTCAACAGTTTATAGAAATAAAACAGAAGCAAATCTGTGTGAGTGCTTCAGCAGGACTCAGACTCAGGTGGACACCCAGCTGTTAGAGTGTGCTAGTCTGGGAGCTCATTCCATGACGTGACGATGATATTGAATTATTTACTCACTTACCATCGGTTTTTGGCCCCAAAACTATAGTTGTTGAAGAATAGGACCAGGACCAAAAGAGACAAGTGAATGTTTTGGGCAGATAGCGGGGTGGACTCTCATGTACCTGGAATTGCGGCGCTTCCCTCCTCCTCATTCATTCTCCAGACCGCATGACATGTGTGTGTGTGTGTGTGTGTGTGTGTGCGTGCGTTGCAAGCACAGGAGAAAGGGGCGGGGCGTGACAAAGATGAAAGGGCACCATGACCAGGTCCAGTGACAGCCAAATTAAACCACTCTTAACATTTATTATCATTGATCAAAATTTTAGTCACGAAAATTTTAGTCATGCAGTTTTTTGCGCAGAAAAAAAAAAAAAAAAAAAGAGTA
Organism: Sphaeramia orbicularis; assembly: GCF_902148855.1. NCBI lineage: Eukaryota > Metazoa > Chordata > Actinopteri > Kurtiformes > Apogonidae > Sphaeramia > Sphaeramia orbicularis. Next base: position 56,661,267 of record NC_043972.1, read on the forward strand.
AAAAGGGCACTTGTAGGCAGAGGATCAAAGCGGCAGGGGCTCAAGCCCCCCCGGCCCCCTGCTTTGCACGTGCCAGGTGTGTATCCAATCCCAGGATAAACCATGTTTGACCGTAGCCAGTTGAAGTAGCTCAGAGTGAGACATCTGACTTTTCCCAGATCTTTGATGCACTGACAGCACATGCACACTAATGATCTGGAACAGAAGGAGCAGCGGTAGATGCCCACTGAAGCCAGGCTACGACAAACAAACGGTCCAAAGTTTGGGAACATTTCATATGTGACACAACCACGAAAACTGTCACATGTCAGATCTGTATCTGAGCCTGGTGGACCACGGGAGCACTTCAACTATGAATGAACATTTACAGAGGAAACACGTTTATAAGATTTAGACCAACCTCGGAGATAGTTAGCTCCCATGCTGGTAGTGAGTCTGGTACTGTATGTGTGTGTGTGAAGGATCATGACAGTTTAAAGAAGTATGATGTCATTTTGTCTGACAGTTTCATCATACATTTAATGCAGCGTTAAGACGAGTTTGGGAGCCATGGATGACTTTATGCAGAAAAAGCAGACGTGTACTCCTCAACACGCTACTGCTCTGACCGAGTCAATTCTAAACATGAAACATGAAATGTATTGGATCGACCCTGCAGTAACTGTTCTGTTAATGTTACTGTTGGAAAGTTCAGCTGTTACTGATGGTCTGTAAAGCACAGAATGTGTAAGAGACTATCAGCGCTTAATTTGTAAAGTGGGAGGTGCTGGAATGCAGAGAGGGGGTGCATCCAGTGACTCAAAACAGGGGTGGAGGTAACGGGGACAGTCTAAAACATTTAATGTAAAAAAGCTTAAAGGTGAGGTAGGAGATGTTTCCCTGGAGCATTTTTTACTATATTGCTTAAAATCCCCTTTACACTTTGATTACAACTAATTAATTAAATGCTCTAACACAAAAATAAAAAAAAATCACCTGTGGAACGGACAGGACTGAAAAAACACCATCCGATGATTTTAAGCACCCAATCAAAATGATTGAATGGTGATATGTCTATCAAACTCAATTGCCGTTTGTCCCCCCCCCCCCCCGCGTACAGATTCATGCATGAATCGTGCGTTCTCAGATGCTTGGAGCACTTGTTCAGGAAATGAAGCCAGAGCCACAGCTTGGCTATATTAGTTATACTAGGATGGAAAGTTCACCGGCTAACTATTTTGTCACTAACATAAATCATTAGGAAATGTAACATTAGTCAGATAGGTATGAACTGGGGCTGTTCTGTAAGAGCGGAAGTGTTGGAGGAGACTGAATGAGGTATGCATGGATCGGGGCCACCGGAGCCACCGGAGCCACCGGAGCCACCGGAGCCGGGTGATTTGTTGCTGTGCCATGCTTGTGAACCCTCGAAAACAAGTGTTACAACTGACAATGCATTGCGCGTGCCAGTGCTCTGGAGGCGTGGCTTATGGGGGATGTCTGAAGAAAGGGGTTTGGACTTTTGAATTGAGTATTTTCAAAATGTAGCTTGCTTTAACCGTTTTTCTAAGATCCCATTCGCCACCTTTAACATAACTTCATGTCCGAAAACTGCGATCAATCATCACCAAAATTATTTAATAAATTGTCTGTCTGTCTGTCTCTTGTATACAAATCGTCAAGATGGAGTGAATGACTGGACTCAAACACACGGTGCTGAAGGGAAAGGGTTTTATTAACAGAAAAATAATGCATAATTTGGTGATGACTGTGATCACTGTTTTTGGACAATAAACTACGTTAAGCTTTTTTACATTAAGTGTTTTAGACTGTCCCTGTTATGTCCATGTTTCCCTAAAAATTTACCTTAAAACGTATCTGAACACAAGATTTGTGTGTAACTTTGATGGGTAATAAAGATTAATGTGACAGATAACAATAAAGTTTTTTTTTTTTCCTTTATTGTATTTATTTTGTCATAGAGGTGCTGAATCCAATGAAATAGGTTCTGGATCTGACGTCAGAGGTGCCAGATCCTGATCTAGCTGGATCCGGCTCAAATCAAGCCCTCAGGACTATAATGGACTGGTGAGTGGATGAGAAGGGTATGGGGGCGGAGCCAGTGAACTAGCGCATGGGGGAAGTCACTGAGCCAGTGTATGGGGGGCGGAGCCAGTGAGTTGGTGTATGTGTGAGAGATGCGAGGAATAAAAGAACTAGAAGCACTCGGAGAGCGCAGACCTCGCCAAGGCTGATCAGTGGCCCCCCCCGTGGGCCCCCCCACGCCAAGGAGGTTATGTTTTTGCCAGGGTTTGTTTGTTTGTTTGTCTGTTTGTTTGTTTGTCTGTCCGTTAGTGTGCAACATAACTCAAAAAGTTATGGACAGATTTTGATGAAATTTTCTGGTCTGCACCCCCCCCGTGGGCCCCCCCACCCCCGATCACCACCAAAATTTAATCATTTCTTCCTTATCCCATTTCCAACAAACCCTGAAAATTTCATCAAAATCTGTCCATAACTTTTTGAGTTATGTTGCACACTAACGGACAGACAAACAAACAAACAGACAAACAAACAAACAAACCCTGGCAAAAACATAACCTCCTTGGCGGAGGTAATAAGAGAGACAGAGTCAGCAGTTGAGTTTCCCATTAATGTTTCTTTCTGTTATGTTATCATGGTTACTGCTGACAGTAACCAATACTGTTCGAATAAAGCAACTAGTGTGGAATAAACCCTCATCTATCCTTCCCACATATTTGTTGCAATAAATAGAAATAAGAGCTATTGTTTTGTTTTTTTTTTAATTTCAGTTTGTAATATGACTAGTCGACTGTAGAGTTAGTCATTAGTTGCGGCCCAAGTGTCTAGTCCTGCAACTAGAAGGGTTGTTAGAAAGGTTCCAATTATTTATGTTGATTATTATCCTGTCCTATATGTTGGAATAGTTCCCTGTTGCTTTAAGGTGCAATGCATTAAGGGTAATGTAGAAATAACGGAAGCGTACAGAGATCGTTGCCGTCTCATCATCTAACTTTCTGTCGTGTCGTACTCAAGTGTTAGTGTGTGTCTTTGAATAACGTGAGTACATTATTATTTCTGTATTGTTGCTTCTGTGTGCTTGTTTTATGTCTGAGTGCTGCCGTCTACCTGTGTTCTATAGAGGGTATGCACGTGACGTCACCACTAGCAGAAGTCACTGCAGTTACACCCACTGTGTGGCAAAAAGAGGGAGAAACGTAGCAGCATTGGCTTCAATATCGTCTAAACTTAAGAACAATATTTAATAAAAAATGGGGAAGAGCTGTTGTGAGACTGATTGTATGAACAGGTTTGAAAAGCAGTCGGAGCTATCATTTTACAGACACCGAAAGACAAAGAAAAGAGAAGTAGATGGATCCACAAATCCAGGAAACCAAACCTAGATTTGTGGATCCTGTTTGGTGTCAGCTAACATTAATTTATGCTGTATTTTTGGGTCAAATCATTCCTTAAATGATCTATTGTTTTGGCTAATGTTACTTCTTAGAAAAGCTCTTGGTTTCGTGATCAGATCTTTCATGGTTTTTGTCTTCATTTTGTGATTCTGAACCTTGTGCTCCCACATGATTAGTAAACTAACTGAAACTGAGGCTAACCTAGTTTTTCAAATGCGGGGAACTGGAGAATAAAGCTACGACTGAGTATTAGGACTGCATGAGAAAATAAAAACACTGGTCACTACAAGAATAAAGTCATAAAATATCGATATAAAACCCGTAATTTTATGATAATAAAGTCAAATATAAAAAGAATCACAATGTTATGAGAATAAAGTCATAGTTCTAAAAAAAACACCCTTGTAATTTAACAAAAATGTCATCCGTTTATGAGATTAAAGTCGTCATATTCCGACAATAAAGCCATAATATTAGAAGAATAATGTCATAATTTAATAACAGGTGGGAAAAATATCATAATTTACAAGAATACAGTCGTACCCTGCTGGCCCACAGCAGTAGTATCTGTGTTGGATAAAGTACTTGATATTAACTAGACTCAGTAAATCTCCTCAGTTCCAGTAGATCATGCATATATTCACTGGGGTCAGTCCACAGTCTGCTGTAAATGCACTTTGGATCAATTGGTTCGCTGCCTAGTTTTGGACCCTGGTTGTCAGTAACGATGAAACCGTGTATATTTGTTTCAGGTAAAAATAGCGATGATCCCCTCCACCCTGGATGTCAGGATACTCCATTTCTGTCCACATGTCAGTGTTCATGGACCACTTGTTCTTTGGCAGCTCGTATGGATCCATGTTGAGTCCAACTGTCCTTAATTTAATTTCATATTTCACATTTTTCCGGTCTCACTGTGTTTACTGCTATACTCTGTCATGTTGAGCAGGTTGGTTTTTGCCACTCAGTCTGACTTTGAGGGGCGTGGCCTGGGGGGGAGTGACGTATGTGCATACCCTCTATTGCTGCGCCGCCATTTGATTGACATTGATTGAATATGCTGCCGCTCGCTAGTTTAGTTTCGGTTTCGTTCATCCCGTGTCTTAAGCATACTTTCACTATTTCTGTGGTATAAAATCAGTATCTGAATGTGTTTGGGACTCATACATGTTTACGACAAGTAACGGCAAGTTATTTAGTACGTTAGGTCTATAGTCAGTTCGACCATATGTAGTTTATGGGGAACAGACTTGACTGTATGTTCGGCAATAGCAGTCTGTTCTTTGATGTTTGGTTAACTGTTAAGTGCCATTTACAACTGCGGAGAATATCATTTGAGTCATTGTTTAATCTTATTACCTCTGCCAAGGAGGTTATGTTTTTGCCAGCGTTGGTTTGTCTGTCTGTCTGTCTGTCCATGTGCAAGATAACTCAAAACGTTACGGATGGATTGGGATGAAAATTTCAGGAAATGTTGATACTGGCACAAGGAACAAATGAGACAATTTTGGTGGTGATTGGGGGGGCACTGATCTGCCTTGGCGGAGGTCTGCGCTCTCCAAGTGCTTTTATAGTTTTCCATCTGGATCACCATAAATCCACCTAAATCCTGACCTTTAAATTGTTGTCTTTTTCCATTTTATAATTACACAGGTCGATATAGTGACTACACTTGTGATCAGTGGCAGCTGGTGAAATTATTTTTTGGTGGTGCAGTATCCAGTTCAGTTTTCAGCTGCACTATAACCACATATCACCACTAGGATACGCTAAAGTACATGCACCACTATTTTAAAATATTCATTTCAATTAAAATAAAAATACACAGTATGTGTCATGTACTTTTACTTTGTACTTTTAGTCATGTATTTTTTAGATAAGATAAGGTATGCCTTTATTTGTCCCACAAGGGGAAATTCCATTGTATGTAAATTTCACCGTCTATCCTTCAAACATGCACATTTTTCTATGACTCTCTTGTTAAAGTAAGACATGTCCTTGATGAGTCTGTTTTCCACTGATAATATGGAAAATGCATTTAGACCAGGGGTGAAGGTAGTACGGGTAGGTCACATGACAGTAAAAAAATAGAAAATAAACCTAAGGGCAAAAACAAATCAATAGTATCTCTTGTGGCGTGAATCGACCTCGCTCCTCCTGCATCTAAACCAGTTGTGTTATCCACTGATCTATCCAACGTCTTAGTCATGGCTCAGTAGTTTTACTTACGGACCTATTCACTGATTCCATTTTTGAGGAAGGTCTTGATTCTTTTTGGGATTTGTCATTTACTCCTGTGGGTGGAGCAGAGGTTCTCCTATCTCTTGTATTGGAGGGGGTCTACTGCATACGCGCCATTTATTACGAGAGTCTATTATGATAAAGGCAGAGCCTTGGGCACAGATTTTTGCCCCGAACAGGAAACACGTCAATTGACTGTTTGCTAAACGACAGAAAACATGTTTAAACTCCACTTGAGTGCAGATTATACACAGTACTCACGGCCTGTATCATGTATTACTTGTTTATTTAAATATTCATGTTTTTGTAAAATTATTTTAGGTGATTCCCATCATCTTCTTCCTCAGGTGAGACAGGTGGGGCAGCGCCCTAGCACCCTCTACTGACGAGCTGCCACTGCTTGTGATTGACTTGATTGTGCAGCTCTAGATCTAATACACCTTCATTTAAACAAATACAACATGATTTAATAAAACTCAGTCAGGATCAAAAGATCAGAAAGAATTGAATTCAGATTCTAACTTTATCTGACCTGAGAGTCCCCAGTTTACAGTCTGGACTCCTTAGTCCATCTGACAGGATCTTCAGTCCTGAATCCTTTGGGTCATTGGTACTGAGATCCAAATATCTCAGATTAGAAGACTGGGATCTGAGAACTGAGGACAGACCTTCAAAGCCTCTTTCTGATAGGCCATAGACAGGCAATCTGCAGAAACAGAACAGATTGGTTTGTTCTATTAAAAACAGCAGCAGAATAAACTGATTTTCACTAAACCTCACGTCATTTCAGTTCCAATAGTTCTACAGATAATCACTAGTTTTGGTCAAATATCAGGTTATAAAGTCAGTGTATCACAGAGCTACTATTTCCTGTTAACACTCAGACAAACCGTATGGACCTTCACTGCTGTTCATTTATGATTATAGTTATGACCCCTTTATTTATCTGAGGGTCTTAGTAACACGTACATTTACAGATTTATTTAAAGATAATCTGGAACCAGCACTGAAGACCAAACAGGATCTAAATCCATGGTCCACCATAAACGAACTCACATGTTTGATGGACTGGATCAGATGTGCTCCTACTGTCATACACATGAAGTGGATTGGATGTGAATTCCATCAAGTTATGATGTTGATTAATATGATCAGTGTCATGGTTTGACAATGAATGAATAAGGTATAAAAATGTCCTAAACCAGACTCTAAATTCAATAAACTCCACTCTGTCTGGACTCACACAGCTTTGTTGGAGGCTTTGACGACTGGCAGCAAATTCAGAAGAGCCTCCTCTGAACCAGAGTATTTGTTCAGGTCAGACTCATCCAGATCTTTATCTAATGACAGTAACATGAAGACCAGAGTTGACCACTGAGCAGGAGACAGAAGGAAGAGACACCCATCTCTCAGGTACTGTTGGATCTGATCCACCAGAGACTGATCCTCCAGTTCATTCAGACAGTGGAACAGGTTGATGCTTTTCTCTACAGACAGTTTATCATTGATCTTCTCCTTGATGTACTCAACTGTCTCCTGATTGGTCTCTGAGCTACTTCCTGTCTGCTTCATCAGACCTTGTAGGAGTCTGTGATTGGTCTGCAGTGATAGACCCAGGAGGAAGCGCAGGAACAGGTCCAGGTGTCCATTTGGAGTCTGTAAGGCCTGGTCCACAGCGGTCTGGTAGAACAGTGTCTGTGCAGATCCAGACCTCTGGGATGTGGTTTGTTCTTCTGACAGCAGATTGACTCCAGTGTTGATGAAGGTCTGATGGACATGAAGAGCAGCCAGAAACTCCTGGACACTCAGATGGATGAAGCAGAACCTCTTGTCCTGGTACAGTCCTCTCTCCTCTTTGAAGACCTCTGTGAACACTCCTGAGTACACTGAGGCTGAGCTGATATCGATGCCACACTCTGTCAGGTCTGATTCATAGAAGGTCAGGTTTCCTTTCTTCAGCTGCTCAAAGGCCAGTTTTCCCAGAGACTCAATCATCTTCCTGGTCTCTGGACTCCAGTGTGAATCTGTCTCAGATCTTCCATCATACTTGATGTTCTTCAGTTTGGCCTGAACCACCAGGAAGTGGATGTACATCTGAGTCAGGGTCTTGGGCAGTTGTCTTCTGTCTGTGGTCTTCAACACGTCCTCCAGAACTGTAGCAGTGATCCAGCAGAAGACTGGGATGTGACACATGATGTGGACGCTTCGTGACGTCTTGATGTGGGAGATGATTGTGTTGGTCTGTTCTTCATCTGTGAACCTCTTCCTGAAGTACTCCTCCTTCTGTGGGTCAGTGAACCCTCTGACCTCTGTCACCATGTCAACACACTGAGCAGGGATCTGATTGGCTGCTGCAGGTCGTGTGGTTATCCAGAGGCGAGCAGAGGGAAGCAGGTTCCCCCTGATGAGGTTCATCAGCAGCACATCCACTGAGGTGGACTCTGTAACATCAGTCAGGATCTGAGTGTTGTTGAAGTCCAGAGGAGGTCGACACTCATCCAGACCGTCTAAGATGAACACCACCTGGAGGTCTGCAAAGATCCAGATTCCTGCTTCTTTGGTTTCAGTGAAGAAGTGATGAACCAGTTCCACCAAGCTGAACTTCTTCTGTTTCAGCACATTCAGCTCTCTGAAGGTGAATGGAAATATGAAGTGGATGTCCTGGTTGGCTTTGTCTTCAGCCCAGTCCAGACTGAACTTCTGTGATAAGACTGTTTTCCCGATGCCGGCCACGCCCTTTGTCAGCACTGTTCTGATTGGTTCATCTCTGTCAGGTGGTATTTTAAAGATGTCTTCACATTTGATGGTTGTTGGTGGTCTGTGTGGGTTCCTGGATGCTGTTTCAATCTGTCTGACCTCATGGTCCTGGTTGACCTCTGTAGCCCCTCCCTCTGTGATGTAGAGCTCTGTGTAGATCTGGTTCAGGAGGGTTTGGGGGTTTCCTGCTTTGGTGATGCCCTCAAACACACGCTCAAACTTCTGCTGCAGGTTACGTTTCAGTTTCCGCTGCTGAACTCCAGACTGACTTCCTGAATGCAGACCCAGATAAAACCATCAGTCTCACAGTAAATCCAAGTATTTTCATCTGTTCAATCTGTACAGAATGGTCTTACTGCGGTGCAGACGCTCAGCCAGCTCCTCCTGCTTCATCCTCCTCAGGAAGTTCAGTGTGATCTTCAGAAAAGCCTCTGAGCTCCTCCTCTGTTCTTCATCCTCATCACTCAGACTCTCTAAGCATTCTGGGTAATCTGTACTCAGAACCTGGTGGAACTTCTTCAGTTCGTTCTTGACAAAAGTGCAGATGTTCTCCTCCAGCAGCTGGAACACAAAACATGATGAAAGACACAAAGTCCACCCATGGACCAAAGCGCAGGTCCATGTTGGACACAGTGATGTCCACTGGTCTGAAACCAGCAGCAGGAGATGATTGGACAGAACAGATGGACCAGTAGATGTTGGACATGTACACACCTTAAATATGGAGTCCAGCTGAGTCTGATCCTGTAGACCAGTGGGAACCTCTGAGCTCTGCTGCTCCACTCTGTGGACCAAACATCAACAATGAGCTCACATTATGTCTGTCCACACTGACACCAACAGGTGGACACACCTGGAAATCAACATGAGTCACATGACCCCCTGTAGTGGGAAAGGTGTCCTGGTCCTGCTGATCCCACTGAGAATCAACATGTGAGTGTGTTTGGAGCTTCACACTCACTGTTTGAGTTGATCAACAGGTTTAGTTGAGTTCAGTTTCTCCGGATCCCCATCAGCCACATCATGGCAGCAGGACTGAACTGAGTTTAGTCCCATAGAAATGTCATTTCAGACACTGAAGAAGATTTACTGAACAGTCACTAGAAGACTAAACAAAGGGACACCTGTCAGCCAATCAGAATGCAGAATGGGCAGTAACCATGGAGACGCCCAATGGTGAGTTGATTTGTGGAGTTGTCAGATTCTTCCAGTGACCATGTACACAGTCTAATCTGATGTGTTTGATCAGATCACAGCAGTAATCTGATTACAATCTGTCAGATGAACACAGCTGGATTTGTCTCCAGTCCTCCCATGTCTTCATGCATGTTTACAGGTTCATGGGATGGATTTAGTTCTGTTCCATCTGCACATGTGCACAAACTATTACAGTCATACAGAACAGAAGTTACCCAGTCAAACGGGAGTTGAAGACAATAACAGGAAGTTGGATTCTATCATCACTATGTACGGACAAACTCCCAAAGACATCCCATAATGGACTGGAGCGTCTAAACCAGGGTTTAGGAGTTTCACATTTAAGTGCATGTAAAGGTGTCAGGTCTGGATCTTCCAATGATCTGATTACTAATAGTTATTGGATTTTTATTGTCATGGAAACAGACTCAATGATGTCAAGAATCAGCTGAAAATGAACACGTTCTAAACTTTAAACTAAAGTCAATGTTTAATATCCATTTAATAAACAGTCGACAAATCGGACATTTACATCAAACTTACGTTTCTGTGGAAAAATTTGGTGGGTACCTCCTGGACCAGTCACTCTTGAAGGACATACAACTGGATCCAGGTCCAGGATCAGGTCCAGAGGACTCTGGTCTCTGGTGGATCCTGGTCATCAGGAAAACAAAGTGTTTAGTTTTTAAAGAAACTGTAGAAACAATAAGAAAATTATCAATACACTGAAGATCAATAAAGTGTGAATCTGATCCAAAAACTCACAGATCAATGAAAGTCAAAGAACCATTAGATCAAGATCCTACTCAGGCCTATGATGCATTTTTGTCTATATTTACAGAGTTATACAAAAAACGTTGTCCTATTAGAAAGTGTTGGGTGAAGGGAAAATACAAAGGAAAACCTTGGATGACTAAGTGCCTACAAAAGTGTAAAAAGAAAAACTCTTTATATAAGAAATTTTTACATCGAAGAACCAGTGAAAATGAGAAAAAGTATAAGTTGTATAAGAATACACTGACTTCCATTATAAGAAAACAGAAGATGGAATATTACAACAAACTGTTAGAGGACAGTAAAAACAACATCAAAATGACTTGGAAAGTAATTAATCATATCATTCGAAATACACACAACAAATCAGAATACCCCAATTACTTCTTAAATGGCTCAGGTGATGCAGTAGACACTTTAAAAAGCATTGCTGAAGAGTTCAACAATTACTTTGTAGGGGTTGGTTGTAATTTTGCCAGTAAAATTACTGTGTCTGAGAATAACAAAATGTATTTGATAATCTCATTAAAAGAAACAGCAATACTATGTTCCTTCATGGAATTGATGAAACTGATTTAACTGAGATAGTAAGAAAATTCAAAAACAAAGCATCAATAGATATGCATTCAGTTGATATGGCAGTTGTTGGAGAAGTCACTGGCCAAATTGTAAGCCTTCTGACCTATATATGTAATCTGTCCTTCCAAAAAGGTGTTTTCCAAATAACATGAAAACAGCAAAGGCTATACCAATATTCAAACATGGAGATAAGCACTGCATTGATAACTACAGACCAGTGTCCCTTCTTCCCCAGTTCTCAAAAATATTAGAGAAATTATTTGCTAAACAACTGGATCTTTTTACTGAAAACTATAAAATATTGAGTTAACATCAATATGGCTTCAGGGAGAATAGAACTACTGACAATGCAGTAATGGAGATGGTAGAAGAAATAGCAAAGGCAAATGAAAATGAGGAATATTCAGTTGGTATTTATATTGATTTACAGAAGGCATTTGATACTACAGATCACAGCATATTATTGAGAAAACTGGGGAAGTATGGGATAAGAGGTGTGGCTTATTCTTGGCTGAAAAGTTACTTGGAAAATAGAGAGCAATATGTACAAATTAACAATACTATGTCACAATACAGGAAGGTCACCTGTGGCATACCCCAAGGATCGGTGATTGGTCCAAAACTTTTTCTGCTCTATATTAATGATATTTGTAATGTCACTGAATCATTAAAATTTTTTATTTTTGCAGATGACACAAATATGTACTGTTCTGGGAAAAATCTAAAGGAACTTTTGTCCACGGTTGAAAGGGATTTAGAAATTCTTAAAACTTGGTTTGATGTCAATAGATTCTCACTTAACATTTAAAAAAACTCAATTTATGGTTTTTGGAAATTGAAAAGAAATCAATGAGGACATTACATTAAAAATATGTGATGCTGAAATTGAAAGAGTGTTTGATATAAAATTTTTAGTGTTGTTATTGATCACAAATTAATGTGGAAACTACATATTAGATATATAAAAGGAAAGATTGCAAAGTCAATGGCAATCTTGTATAAGTCCAGACAGTGGTGTGCACAGACATTTAGAGGGCCAGGTCCTTAGCCAACGAAAAAGGGCACCCGTCTCCTGAGTCCGACAATCCTGATCTGCAGCGTTTTCATAAATATTGGTCCGCAATAACTTGCCATCACTGTTTATTCAGTATTACACATATTTTAGAATTCTACAGAACAATGTACTGCTACTGCAATGGCCTTACACTTTTCACTAAATAACTAGAAAAAAATAAACAAAAAACATTCTACTTGTAAAGTACAGTGAGCACAGGCCTTAAGAGTCCAGGAGCAAAAAAATGACCAGAGGAGGATTATGAACCATCCAACCATGTAAAACTCTACAAAGCCAAACGTGAGTCACATAACCATGACAATCAGTAATTTACTGAACAGCCTCTATCAACCTGAACAAACCAATATCATAGAACCAATCTAGGACTGCACACTGACACAACTGTGCAGAAGGACTGACATTTGACTTGATCCAGGACAGAACAGAGCTGGTACTCTGGGCTGCCTGCTGCAAGTCTCTTTCCCTCTGTTTCTTTACTCTTTCCTTTCTTGGAATTTTGCTGCAAGTGATGAATAAGAAACATCAAATTGTGCACTACAATGAACATTGTAGGCCAGGGGTGTCAAACTCATTTTAGTTCAGGGGCCACATACGCTTAATATGATCTAAAGTGGGCCGGACCAGTGAAATAATATAAATAATAGGATAAGAACTTTTGAGTGAAAAAAGTAAATTCTGTAATGAAAATGTTTACATCTACGAATTGTACTTGAACATAACATGAACAAATATGAACAACCTGGCAATTTGTTAGTAAAATAAGTGCAATGTTAACAATATTACACCATAGTTTATCATTTATACAAGTGAATCACAACTTAGAGATCACAGTGGATCTACAAATACACAAAACATTAACAGGGAGAATATTAAGATTCCACATACTTCTCTTAAGACATTTCAGATATTCACATTTTTTGTAAAAAGCTTGTCTGTACATGTAAACATTTTTGTGTAATTTTACTTTTTTTGCGCTAAAACAAAGACACAAATTGACAGTTTTCCTTATTTACAGGTTATTATGAAAGTATTTTACTGGTTCTGATCCACTTTAGACTGAAATGACCTAAAATGATTTCAACATCCTTGATTCGTAGTATCTTCGGTGTAATTTTTGCATTTCACAAATTCATCCCAGGGGCTGGATTGGACCTTTTGGCGGGCCGGATTTGGTCCCTGGGCCACATGTTGGACGCCTGTGTTGTAGACATACAGATTTTTTTTCATGCTTGTGTAACTTATTATAATGACAAACAACGACTTTGACAATAATTTAATAATCTGAAACTTCACATCCCAATAATTTCCAAAAAAGGGGATTTGATTTAACTTTCATATTATGTGTAATACTCCAATCAATGTGAATGTATCATGAAGCCTAGTGTCTGGGTGTTCATGTCTGATCTGCTCCTCTGGTCCACTCCCCACAAACTACAAACTACAAACTCCACTGCCTCTGTTCAGCCTGACACCACAACAATACGCACTTTTAGACACAGTTTGGATTCATAGGCTATTATAGATTTGTGACTCTGGAAATATACCGGGTACTCACAACTTTTCACGCAAATAAGTAGCAGAGGATTTTCATTGATTTGCTGGTTTGATCCTCCATCTCTCCTCACATTATCAAATGCACTGAATTAGCATCACTGGGCCGTGACCTCTGTGACCTCTCTGTGACCTCTGTGACCTCTCCGCTTGTGACAGCTAATCAGTCGACACACACTAGTATTGGACTACTGGCTACACTAACCAGCCAAACTTGTGGGGAACGGGACAAAGATTTGCTTAAACAGTTGTAAGTCAAAGGCACCGCTATTCTGACCAGTTTGTCTCTTGCAAAAAGTCGAGGCCATGCGATGTGTGATCAGCAATAGTGGAGATCTGACCGCACTGAGCAGCTTGAGCAGGAGAGAGAGGCAGTGACAGGAGGAGGACTGGGGGAAGGACAGGAGACACTGGAAATTATTTGGATTTAACTTAATATTAAAATATGATTATAATGTCATGTCGATGCGGACTCTATTGTCTTCTTTGAATGAGGAAAAATATAAATAATTAAAAAAAATAAAATAAAATAAAATAAAAAAAAAAAACATCACCAGAAGGGCACCAAGGCCAGAGGGGCAGGTCTTGAGGGACACCTCAGGTCTATCTGTGCACGTCCCTGAGTCCAGAAATATACTCAACCACAAGGCACTCCATATGATTTACTGTTCACTTATACTTCCTCATATGTCATATTGTGTGGGAGTGTGGGGCTTGACATACAAAACAACTGTAAATACTACAGTCCTCCTACAAAAACGAGACATACAAATTATTAATAAGGTCGGTTACTATGAACATACTAATGAATTGTTTATTAAATCCCATATTAGGAAATCTAATGATTTGGTTTACTATAAAATAATGCAAATAATATATAAAGCCAAATTAAAGTTACTTCTTGTCTGTGTACAAAGGTTCTTCTCACTCAGCACATGAGTCTAAATATGATTTGCGAGATGTCTGTAAATTTGTTGAACAAAAAGCTAAAAAAGAGACTAAAAGAAGATGTATATCTGTTGTTGGAGTTAAACTATGGAATGAGGCCAGCATGGATTTAAGAATGTGTAGCCCATTTTTGATATTTAAAAAAATGGTACATAAAGAAATTTTTGAAGGATACAATTGTTAAGCTCTAATAAGTAATTGTTAAATAATTTATTTTTGATTCTACATTCAATTACCATTAATTTGGTGGGTTAAGTTTTCAGTTTTTCTGGTTTATTTTCACCTTTTTATGTTTTTGCTTGTTTGTTTGGTTGTATGCATTGTTTTTTTTTTGGTTTTTTTTGTTTTGTTTTGTTTTTTCCTATATTGAATGCTGTGTAGCTGAGTTTGTTCTGTAGGACAGGCATTAATATAAGCATTCTGCTTCTGCCTGTGCCTTTTCAGTCATTAACCTGTTTGTAATGTTTGTAGTGTTGTTGTTGACACTGGTTGTATTATTATGTGATAACTGAATAAAGAATTTCATCATCATCATCAAGATCATTGAGTTCATTCTAAATTAATCAGGTGATAAATAATTCTAGAGTATAAATCAATAATGTAGTTACTGTATGTGTTGGTCAGATGTTCTTGAGTCCAACCAGGTGAATCTAATGACAGACTATTTCGACCCGTGTGTCCACAGCCAACCATCAGATTTCCATCCAGCTGATGGATAGACCTACTACTGTATGGAAACATGGCACTGAAAACTGAACCGGAACACACACAACTCTACATCACATGAGGGAATCCAAACCCAGTTTCCTGCTGAGTCCTGGAGGATCGGTTCATCCATAGAGTCTGTGGTCAGAATAACATTTATATACAAGTGGTTTAGTGTGGCACTGAGGTCTAAAGGTCTGAATGAGGACCACCTACGCTGACTCTGATGAACGATCTTGTTTGAAGTTAAGACCAAAGTCCTTGGAGTCAGTACTCTTCATGGACACACAGCTGGGTCCAGGTCCGGGTCCAGGTCCAGGTCTGTGAATAGTGATGTCAGTGGTTTTAGTGCTGAGCTCTGACATGGAGAACAGTGGTGGACAGATCCAGATGGTGGTCTCACCTCTGAGCTTTGGGGGGTCTGTCGGGTCCGGGTCCACGTCCAGGTCCTGGTCCTAGGGGGGTCCTGTCAGTGGTCTTTGGGGGAGAGGCTCCCTCCTCTCTGTCCTCACACTGATCCATTCTGCTGAATCCACATCAGTCACACAACAAACACTGAAAACAGTAGAGTTCGAGACGTGGTTATATGATGGAGAAGAGTCAGATGTGGACCAGCGGGTCAGAGATAAACCAGACTCAGGGTTTTAGACCAAGACCTGCGTCCCACATCTCATATGGTGTGTGTTTAATGTAGATGTGACTTCATGAAGGTGTTTGTGGGTGCTGTTTGTGATGTGAATGTGAGTTGAAGTGTAATGGCGGATCCGTGTGTGTGTGTGTGTGTGTGTGTGCGCGCGCGCTGGTTCTGCTGTAGTTCTACTGTCAGTCCACTAGATGTCCTCCTGGAGCTGATAATGATACCTGAGGGGTAGGACAAGCACAGCTGATTCTCAAAGTCTAGTAAGAAAATACGTTGGTGATGATGAACGATGACCACGTGATGACGGTTTCTCAGATTTCCATTAAAACCTGAAGGACTAAGCCAGTCCAGAGTGGAAGTCACATGACGGAGGTCACATGACAAGAGGTCATTGAAGTGAATCTGAACTGTGTTCACTGGTCAAGGGGAGGTATACATGTGTGGTCAAACATTCAAACTGTCCTCCAATACTTTATTATACCTCATTTTTTTCCAAATTTTGTGTAGTTTTTTGATGTTTTTGGTTTTGAAAAATTCCACTTGATAAAAAAAGTTCCATCCATTTGAAGACGGGCAGATCTGAAAAGCAATTTATTCTTTGTTTTGAAATATTGTAAAGATTTGAAAAATGTAATGCATGAAGTATTTTTTTTTTTTCGTATTTTCCTTTTTATTCTGTGTATCCAACATACTGTGGTCAGATTTTTATATGACCTTTTCCAAAAACTCATTTTTATTGCATTTAAAGTTTGGAGCCTGGATATTTTAGGCATTTGATCCGTTACCATGAAATTTGTGTGTGTGGGGGGGGGGGTTTGTTTGTTTTTGTTAATGGTTTTTCTTGGAACTGGAGAGTAAAAATCTCAGAAAGTAAAGATATTTATAGCTATTTTAAGGTACCTTATACAGTTGTTTTCTAAATTTTAGATAACTAAGTGAACTTTGCATGTGTTTGTCTTTGATCTGTTTCTGACGACTATCGTACTTGTACTAAATATTGGACCAAACCATCTTGAGCATATGGTTCTATTACATTTAAGCTAACCAAGTGTACACAAATATAAATGAACACTAACGTATGTATTGATGAAGAACAGGGTGTGTCAGAATTAGTCACTTTTATTTCCTTTATAGAATTGATTAGCTATATGTAACAAAAACATTGGGCGCATGTCCAACAGAAGTTTTGGTTCAAGTGAATTATCTAGAATTTTTAAAACCAGTTTTCTTAAAAATGTCCTGACAAAAATATCTTAACTAGGTGCATGTCATCTACCAGCCCTTGTGTTCAAGTACTTATTCGAGCAGGGGTTCTCCAACTTTTTACAGTGGAGTACCCCCGAAATAGACTTTTTACAGCGGAGTACCCCTTGAACTATACTTTTTACAGCAGAGTACCTCCTGAAAAATACTTTTTACAGTGGAGTACCCCTGAAATAGATGTTTTACAGCAGAGTACCCCTGTCATTGATAAGAAAAATAAATAAATCGGTCATTAATTAATAAATGAACCTTTCATCAACATAAAATAATCTACTCTTATAAACTCATTTTGAATCTTATAAAATATAAATGTTCTTCAAATGTTATCAAAGCTTCAACAAGATAATTGACAATAAAACTATTACATGAATGTATTTATTGTGTTTTATAGTTCTGCATTAATTCTATTTATTTGTTTTGTATTCGGTACATGATGACTTATTGCATGGATTTTTCCCAAAAATATTTCCAGTAACCCCTGGGGGTACGGGTACTCCACTGTGGGAACCCCTGGATTAGAGGAAGTTTATGAATATGGAAAGTCCAAGTGCAATGAAAGTCAAAGTCCTGGTAGAAAACCTCCTTTGGGTTTCCTCCTGAGGATCTGATCAGTGAGGTTTCAGTTCCAGCAGAATGTACAAACTGTCATCTTTAGTTAACAATGTCTGATAAAAGAAGAACATCCAGGTACTCCATTTAATGATGTACATGTCCTGGTTCCTTATATTCCATATGTTGTATATAATACAGCTGGAGTTGAAAACTTATGTGTTTGTTTTCTTCAAACTAAATACTGCTTTTGAGATGATAGTCTGGTTGGATCCGTTACTTTCTTTTACCCCAAAAGAAATTTGAATTAAGGCTAATTTTTGCTCCAACACTAACTGGTGTCATAGAAACACATATTCAATATATATTTACACATATTTAATTGTGTTTTATGTGAAGTTTTGTTAGGAACGGGACATTTTAACCATTTGTGTAAGTACAAAAATACTGATGTTCTTGTTTTTTTTCTCTGTTACCAGGCTTATTTTGGCATTTTTTAACCACAAATATATCATTTAAGTCAGTCATCAAAGTCCTTATAAATACCTACCAAATCAGTTTTATCAGTTCCTTTGGGTTATGTAGTTAGAACAGGATACCCATTTGAACAGCTAATGTTTGGATGGGTTAGCACATGCCCAGACCACTGGAAACCTGCCTAGAACCTTTTGTAAATGCTGTAGTATTGTGTAAATGCAGTTACTTGTTTTGCCCACCAGATGTCAAACTTTTATTTGTATATCGCGTAGCATAAGGTCACCTTCCGTTTAACCCGGATGTTTAGCCATTAGCTCAGAGGAAGATGATTAGCACATATGTTAACAGGTTGTTAAGCTGACAAGACTGCTTGAACTAAGATTACTCCCTCCCATTTGGAGCTACTAGAGGGCAAAGTGGTTAGTATACCATTAAATATTGTAACTTTATGTTATTTGTTATTTTACAGACTATATTTGTAAATTTATTGTTTATTCTGTGTCTAGTTCTACGATGGTGATGGTGATGACCAGGACGATAGCTTAAAGATGATAACGATGGTTAAGATGGTGAATGTAGCCTAAAGGTCTGGAGCATCGTACTGCTATCTGTGCATCAATAAAGAAAACCATCTGTATTTGAAGAACTGGAGTCTGTAATGCTTCAATGAGCGGCATACCTTTAATGACATTAATGTTCTGTAGGTTTAAGTGTCTGCACTCAAACATGAACATGCAGTTTCAAGGGAGTAGGTTTGATTCTAACATTGGTGGGGACACCAAAGTGCTCCAAGGCAGCACTCTTGAAAGCTGATGTTTTTTTGCATTTGCGATCATAATTTCACATCATGTAGAGCTGATCAAACAAGCAAACAATCATAGTCAGTCGGTTCTAGGGATTTTGGCACCCAAGGCGAGATATAAATTTGGTGCTGCCCCCCCCCCCCCCCCCCCCCTTTAAAAAACAAACACATGCAAACAAACACACACATATACACTACTGGTCAAAAGTTTTGGAACACCCAAATATTTCCAGTTTTGTATTGAAATTCAAGCAGTTCAAGTCCAGTGAACAGCTTGAAATGGTACAAAGGTAAGCAGTGAACTGCCAGAGGTTAAAAAAAAAAAAAAAAAAAAGTAAGGTTAAACCAAAATGAAAAATAATGTAGATTTCAGAATTATACAAAAAGGTGAACAAGAAATGGGTTAACAACTTAAAGCAGTTCTGCAGCAATGAAGGTTTATCAAGCCTCGAAAGCTGGTGCTACCAATTCCTACAGATGTCCCAATGTTTCTTAATTACTTCCAACCCCCTGTCTGCATAAAAGTAGTGTTGGAGCACACTTTGATACCATACCGTTGTGAGCATTACTTGAACAGTACTGTACTGCAGAAAGTAGTGTGTTACTATAAAAATGGAAAAGAGGAAAAGGTAATTAATGATAGAAGAGAGACAGACCATCATTACACTTAAAAATGTAGGTGTATCTTATAGAGAAATTGCCAAGTAAGTCAAGGTGTCATTAAGTACAGTTTCCTTTGAAGCATGAGAGGAGATGCACAAAGCAGCCAGCAGTAAACCACATAGAAATATATATCAAACTGCCAACTAGCAGTAAACCACATAGAAACATATATAAACCACACAGAAACATTAATAAACCAGCCAACTAGCAGTAAACCATATAGAAATATATATAAACCACACAGAAACATAAATAAATCAGATATACACATGTATAACCCAGTTCAGCAGCAGTAAAACACACCTTAGCAGATATCTCATATCTTAATCATCTTCAGTTCCGTTATTAGCCAACTTTGCTTCATTTCAGTTCAGCTAGCTATTACTAGTAACATAAAATATTTTTCAACATTATAAAAGGTTATATACCTCTGTAATTGGATTACCAAGAATTAATTAGCAAGAATTAAGAAGAGGAAAGCTCTGGAAGCAAACGCAGCCAAATGTGCCGATATCTGCAACTTTTTCACAAAAACGACCTCCGGTTGGAAACAACTAATGAGGACGATGAACCGGGTAAACCACCTTTCAAGTTAGTTAATTATCGAGTCAATGAATTGTGTGGCATTGTGGCGTGTAACATAACGTTATGCAATTTAAATAATAGTATGATGCGACGCCCCATAACTGGGAAACTTTGTCTTGTAGCTCCTCAGAGTCAGAAAGCAGATCCAGCAGCAGACACCAGCCATGAGCCCACAAGTCCAGAGTGGGCAGGTAGGACTGCTCAGAGAGGGAAGAGGATTAGAAGAAATAGGCTCCAATGAAGAGTATGGTGTAGGCCTGTTCAGTATGAAAGGTGTTCTGAGATGCTAGATGATTCAGCACAACATGAATGAAACTGACACCAAGGCTTTGAAAATAGAAGATTTGTGCTGAGAATTATGAGCATTTTTAAAATGTGCTTTAGTGTCAGAAGCAGAGCCAGGAGCCAGTAGTGATGAGGGGATTGTTCCTGTCAGGATGGAAGGAAAAGGTGAGCTGTTGGAACAGACTGTGTGAACAAGCATTAGTTCCAGTAAAACCACTTTCTAGACCCAAACCATAGTCCTGACAAATGTAAATATCTTAATTAGTTAAGTAAGTCAAAATGTCTGTAGATATTATTTTTTATTGTGATCCAGGTGCAGGTGAGTCTAGAGAAACTGGATGAAGTGTGAAAGGGAGAGCAGAGTCTACTGATGACAGAGGAGCAGCTCAGCAGCACAACCCTGAACCACTAGGCACAAATGACACAGATGAAGATGAGTCTGTTGTTAGCTTTGACTGCTTTGCTCACGCTCAGTCACAGGACATACAGACATTTTTTCCTTATCATCCTCATCAAACCCCTAATATAACTATACCAAAAGTTTTCAATAGCAAAGATGGAACAAACCGCAAGTAAGTTGTGATGGAAATCTTTTGTTGCAGAGGATACAAAAATGATAGTTATTAGAAAGTGCAGGAAGCTTTATTTTTTGTAATTATTTTTTTATTTAATATTTTTATATATTCTTTTATTTCATTTCAAACATTTTAAAGGTTTGAAAAATGTTAACACTTATAAGAACAAAAATATAGATTCTGTTATTGTTGTGTTGTGAGAAATAATTATGTTGGAGATGTGGATGTGCACTCACTGTTGAAATAAATCCACATTGTGAAGCAACCTTTGCTAGCGCTGAATTGGAAATATTTTAGAAAATACACTGAATTACAAGGCTTTGCAGAACACTGTGTAGACCTAACATGTAAGGTTATAATTCCATGATTTTAATAATAATTGGTCGTGATCTAAAGTGGGCCGGTCTGAGGTATGAAACTCCATGGCTGAAAATGAGTCTCAGTCCGGCCCTGCCTCTGATATTCAAATCCGTCTAGCTGACGTGACCCAGGCAGAACAAATGCATACATGTTGACAACTTACGCTAAGTGGTTGGAGATACGAACTGCCTCCTGTCCGGTCCAACTAGTGGGTAACTGTAGCTTTTACAAGTAGATGGAGTAACAGCGGGGATGGCCAATCACATGTACGATAGCAAAACCACAGAGCCAATCAGAGAGTGATAATTAGGTTAGAGGCGGGACTTCTAGCAGAGACCGACTGTTAACCCTTTGTATGCCATAATCTTTGACTTGTAATCTTTGACTTTGTCCTGGTTGTATTGACCGGGACAACACAGTTGTGGATGGATATTGGTAGGGACGTGGCCCTAGCGTCCCTACGCAATTCTACGCCCCTGTGTGGTTTATTTGGACACAATAGCTGATTGGTTTAGATTTGAGGCCTGAGGGTGACATCAGAGGTCAAAGGTCAGTGTGTTGGATCCTCCAATAGGAGTCCTCATATCTGTGAAATAACTCAGCTGTTCAGAGGAACACAAAACCAGGACAGTGTGTCTGTCAAATACCACAGTTTGGGGTGTTTTGGTCACATGATGCTCAAACTGTTGAGTCTGTGCTGTTCATTCAAAGCACATCTGGATCTGTCTATTACATGTTCCACTGAAATGGACTCAGTCCATATTTGAATCTGGTGTGGTACTGCTTTCGTTTCCAGCTGTTTACAGACCTACTGCAGTCCAGCTCTGATCCACACTGATCTGATTAAATCCTGTTGTATGTCACACCAGTTCTTATGGTGTTTGGCTGCTATATATACACATTTTTGTCCTTTTGCGTGCTATTAGATGCCATTTGACGGCGTATCAATTTACTCCCAGACCTCCAGTTCACATAACACTCACCCTCAGGGCGTGGAGTTTGACGCACCGTGAACACACATATGGAAAGCTTATAATGGAACAGATAACACGCCAATTAATGCCAAATAAAAGTGGTGTGCATATTTAGGCAGGTCCTGATGTCCCGTTGCTTTGATGGTCAGCCCTGGGGCCTGTTTCATGAAACTAGGATTCCGTCATCCAGGATGACTGACTAAGCCGTGTTCAACGAATCCAAAACATGGGAGTCCAGGCTTTATCGGTTTCACACAGACCAAGCCAGGATGAACGGACATGGATTCATCAAGCCAGGTTGAACTCATCCTGGATAAGTGCGTGCACCCGGCTTCCTCAAATAGACTCCGACATTGATCACAGATTCACTGATTCACCATGGTAACTAGAGCAGCGGACTTTACCCCGTCGGACACAAAACTCCTCATTTTGGCTAACGAGGAAGTAAAGGACCAAATCAAAAAGAAAGACAACACCACCACAGTTACAAAAACAACCAGAGACAGCAGTAAAGGATCACAGACCACCTGAATGAGTAAGTAGTGCACAAACACACACTGACTGCTTCACTGAAACCATCACAATTATAACCCAAAAAGTTAATTAACACCTCCAAAAATGGAGTTGTGAAATTGTAAGTTAAACTGACTGTAGATGTGAGTGAAACTGTGTAAATGGAACTGCATCAGACTGAAGAACTCTGATAAATAGATGAGCTCACTGACTTCAGTGAATTTACCTTTGGGATAAATAAAGTTAACTTATCTTATCTTATCTTATCTTATCTTGTTTTATCGTATCATGATTCATGACTTTGATATTGTTAATTAACCCATAAAGACCCAAACATCAATCACTACTGATCTAAACTGTTTAATGCCTGTTGATCCACTAATCCTATTAATCCATGTCAATAATTGGTGTAAAATACAGTTCTTCATCTTTTCATGGTCATCAGATATGACCCACGTTCAGAGGCTCCGTAGTGAACGTGGAAACACCTTCATCTTCTACAGCATTGATTCACCTGTAAAACCCATGGAGTTGGATCAATGACAGTGGATGGACACACTGGGTTTATGTTCAGTTAATGACAGATTGGACTGAAAAAGACAGTTTATTCAGTTTGATCTGTTTCTGATAGAAGAACCATCAACTGTAATCTGAGCTTTAATGAACTTCTACATGATCAGTGAATTAAATATAGGAAAATATCTGATTTATACTGATAAAATACAAACTACAGAAGATAATATTATAACAAATGGAGATAAATCACGTAAGAAAGGTTAGATATAGAGAACATTCATTTGTGAACTGACATTAAAGTAGTGCTGGGCCTTTATGGGTTAAGGAACACTGTTCATTGTTTGGTTTAATATTCATCTTATCATTTCAGATGGTCCATGCTGACTGTCTCATCAGTGTTGTGTCTCAGTGGTCTGGTTCTCGTTCTGGTTCAGTCCATGACTCCTGAGTCTATTGGACCTCTGGAATCTGTCAGCGCCGATCACAAGGTGAACCACACAACCTCTATTAACAACCACTGTTTCCATCAGATCTGTGTCCAGAATGTCACTGTATTTATGAGGTTGTGATGCTGAGGTTTTGTGTTGACAGGTGAACTGTCTGTTGTTTCTGGGGGCCAGGGGGTCTACCTACCAGCCTTTTCTCCTGACACCATACACAGACCCCCAGGAACCACAGCAGGCCTACAGTCATGCCCAGGACCAGGATCCAAATGACCTTTGACCTCCTGAAGGAACGCTTTCACTGTCTTCACCACTTAAGGGTCAGCCCTTTGAGGTCATGTGACATCACTGTGGCCTGGACTGTCCTCCACAATGTGGCCTGAGGGAGGGAGGGAGGGAGGGAGGGAGGGAGGGAGGGAGGGAGGGAGGGAGCCCCCCCCCCAAAAAAAAAAAAAGTGCATCACACATGGACTGGGACAATCCTGCCATTTTCCCTGATGACCACAGTGGGCAGCTGGTCAGCTGGCCAGGGACCAATATGTGTTTGATTATTTTAGTTCACATGCATGATTTAAGGTAAATATGTCCTGCAGGGGCAGAAGATTTTTTTTTTTTTTTTTTTGTTATTCAATTTAAATTGATTTGGCCTGTATTGGTGTTTGTGTTACATACTGTGGATATACTGTGTGTTTATTGTGTGTATACTGTATTTATACTGTGTATATACTGTGTGTATACTGTGTATACTGTGTGTACTGTGTTGCAGGGAGGCTACTGCATCCATTCATTGGTCTGGTCATTTGTTACGTATAGATTTGTCTTGCATTTCTTTCAGTGTACAGACATGTGTATTTATTTCAATGTACAGACATGTATTTCTTTCAGTGTACAGACATGTATTTCTTTCAGTGTGCAGACATGTGGGCTGTATTCTACCTTTAAATGTGTATTTATTCTTCTGTTCTATCTGTTCTATGTTTTGGTTCTGTTCTTTCCATCTTGTACAGTCTCTGTGTGACTTCAGTTTTAAAGGAGCTGATGGTTTTACTTGCTTTAACTGATCCTTATTCAATAAAGGAACATCATATTACTCTTTGTGTATTTATATTTATATGCTGTATATAGTCTATGGGAAACTGTCAGTTACCTAAGTATAAATATTACACAGACTGAAATGTAATCAGATTCCTTGGAATAACTATATAAAAGAAGTGACATTGTTGTATGTTGTAGTGCATGGAGGTGTGGGTGAATACTGACAGAACTAATACAAATCCAATCAACATTATTCAGAAAAGATAATCAAGTGTCCTATAGGGAACACACACATCAGTTTATGATCAAATTAAAAATTTTAAAGTTTAGTGACTTAGTCCACTTTAAAACAACCCAATTTATGTTCCAAAAAAAAAAAAAATCTGTTGCCTGTTCATATTCAGAGCTTGATTAAAATATGGGAAATTATTTCTAATTTCAGAGGAAGTCATGTGTTCAATAAACCTTCTGTTAGAACAAATATGAACACATTTAGTCTGTGTGTTGGAGGAAATGTTTGGAACAAGTTCAATCCTGAGTTCAAAGACTGTGCAACACTATTTATGTTTAAAACTAGGTTTAAATGTCATGAAAATATATGAATGTGAATGTTCATTTTTTCACTCAAACTATTGAATTGTTTAGTTTTTTGTTGTTTCTGTTGTTACTAAGCTAAAGGCGTTGGTAACTATTTTATTTCATTTTGTTTGGTGATATGAATGGGGGCGTCAGCAGAATGATCTTAGGCTTCAGCCTATTCCTTTACAGACTCTAGTTTTTAAACATTGTATCTGCATAAATGTCTAATGTTTGAAATGTCTGAATAAACACAACTGAACTGAACTGATTTAATGATTGCAAAATCATCTAAAATCATCATTTATGTAAAATTATTGAAATTAATAATCACAAATGTTTATATACTGACAGTGGGTCTAGGTACTGTGATTCCATTGTGTAGTGGGCAGTGGAATAACTATTTGTTTCCATTTGTGGTGACTGTTGACTGAGATGACGGAGGAGATAAAATAAATCCTGGAACTTAGCCTGGTCTGGACCAGGCTAGCTCCACAGACTAAATCTCCATGGTAACTTATATCAAAACATATCCTGCTTTCCCCTATCCTGCTTTTGTGAAACCGGATCATGGATAAATTGAGCCAGGATAGCCAACATATCCCGGCTTAATCCCTTATCCTAGTTATGTGAAACAGGCCCCTGGTCTGAGGATTTGAACTAATTTGTGTTGTGGAAACACATGAACGTGCTCTCCTAGATCATGGTGTCAGTACCAGTTGGTCATCCCCACATCCACCTCAACACTTGAGGGGGCGGAGCCTGTAAGCACTGCCCCAGACTAAGGATGATGTTTCTAATCACTTTGCCCTTTAAATTCTTTTGACTCTTTTCCAAACCAGCTGCAGACCTTATTATTTCCACAGGCTTTGAATGAGCTGTGGGTTTTCAGACCATGTTCTTTAGTTTTTATGCCTGTGGACGGAGCTGTGTGTCTGTGTTTGTCTGTGGATCCTACTTCTGATTTGACTCAAAAGCACTTTGTGAATTCTTTCTGTGAAAAGTTTGATTTAAATAAACTTTTCTTACTTATTTTTGATGAATGTGGGACAGTGAATCTAACCCCCCTTTACGGTGGTTCAGCTGGTCCACAACCGCCTGAGGCTCAGACGTGGGTCAGCTGCAGAAACATCAACAGGAAACACTTTAAATCACTTCTTGTTTTTAAGTATCTGTTTCTGTGGCATAACATTAAATCAATCATTGTCACAAAGCGGCTGACATTGACTTCCCCCATTTTGAATCTAATGACTGTTGATTTTCTCTGTACTTTTACTGATGGTAAAGTTTCCAGTTCAACACACAGTCCCGTCTAATCTAAATAGTCCAGAGGAGTTTAGTGGACCAGTGAGGAGAAAAACCCTGACCCTCAGTAACATCATCAACAACAACAACACTGAGTTCAACCCCTGAGTTTCACATCAGCTTCTACTCTGAGGCTTGGTCTCATCACAGTCACTTCAGACGGACTCCAACACATGGATTAAAGCTCATCCAGTTTCTACTGTTTCTGCTGAAGTAAAGAACCCACAGTGAAGGAAGTGAGAGTCAAACAGGTCCAACATTACCTTCATGCAGAGACGCAGAGACTCACAGCTGCTGCCGTTTGGAGAGGAAGTAGAAATGAAGCCAACATGAAGTGGATGAGAGGAGGAGGAGTCAGAACAGAGAACATGTTTACAACAGTTTCTACTGTTGTTCCTTCATAGACTGATAGGAACCACTACATGAAGCACTTTGTGCTACATGTAACATGTATGAAAAGTGCTATAGAAATAAAGTTTGATTGACTGATTGATTGAACCATTATCTGGGTCCAACTTTTCCTCCACTTCTATCACATTTAGAACCCAAACTAGATCCCACTGACTTTGGGATGAATCCTCAGTGACAGATCTTCAGTTTTTCTTCGTATTCTTCTTCCATCCTTTATGTCAGCAGGTCAAACCTGCCCTGAGATGAAAACCTCAGTAAATGAGGACAGAACCAACACCTTTCCTCCATAAATGAGTCCATAGAGGATGGGTTTGGGTTCAGTGGTACAGAGGATTCCTCAGCTGGGAGGGGCTCACAGGGTTGACCTTTGACCTGTTTCCTGTTGGTTTCCAGTGTTGCTGAGCAGTGGTTGTGTGTTGGAGATTCCAGCCAGTCCAGGCTTGTACTTGAACTTGGACTAATGTTAGTTCAGTCTAATCCAGTGGTTCTCAAACTGTGGGGCGGGACCCGTAGGGGAGGTGTGAAGTTTTACCAGGGGGGTCATGGGATCAGTCCTGGGTGTTTGTTTTGTTCTTCAGGTTAGAACATGTATCAGGTGGAACTAATGTTTGAGCGTTGGAGCACCCTGGACTCATTTTAGGGACGTCCACCAAACCAATCTACTGCCATGGTCATAGTTGTAGATAACTGCACATTTCCTATTTTTGTTTGTAAAAATATTGTCTCAGGGAGCAGTCTGAGTTTATTTATATTGTTCAAGCAAAAATCAAAGTTATTTTGAACTTCAATTATTAATTTAACCCTTCTGCTGCCTTCGTCTTGAGCACGATAGGCCCTCTTTGACCCAACAAAGACAGTGGGAGGGCAGTTTATACTCAAAATTGGAATTCAGAGGGTCCGTTTAACCTGACGAGAACAGAGAGAGAGAGAGAGAGAGAGAGAGAGAGAGAGAGAGAGAGAGAGAGAGAGAGAGAGAGAGAGAGAGAGAGAGAGAGAGTGTAGGAATATACAGAACCACAGGTCATTTCTGACAAAAGACTGCAGGAGCGTTAATTATAGTTAACAAATGATTTAAAAAAAAAAAAGCCTAAAGTATTGTTCCAATATTGATGTTTCTTTCAATCACAGTTCTAATTGCACCACTGTTCCAATGTTGTTGGGGTTGAGGGGGGCCTGGAGGTTTTTGGTCCTCCAAAGGGGGTCTCACAGATCCAGATGGAGGACCCCAGGTGTCAGTGCCAGTGCTGAATATTTGCTGCAGTAGTCAGACACATTTAGAGTTTGGATCCAGGTTCATCAGTCCCTGCACATGATTGACAGGTGTTGACTGAACTCATGTTGAGTTACCTGAGGACAACAAAAACCATTCTCAGATTATGGGAAATGTTTGGATTGGTCCATTTCCATAAACATTTTCCAGACTGAAATGTTCAAACGTACATTATTAAACTATGAATCTCCGCTGAATTCAGATGAAAAAGACGTGGTTTATTTCCGCTGCTGATTGACAGTGAAAGCAGTGATCACATGTGTCCAGGTCACAGGAATCACTAAGTAAATAATTATTAAATCAATTATCTTCATATTTATCCTGAGTTCATATTGTGTCAGTCTGATAGAAGTGTATTTACCTGGATGCAGGTCCTGAACCTGTGGGTCGGACTCATTCCCAGTGTCTGTGACTGGGACTGAATGAGGTCTGTGCTCTGCCACTGCTGTTCTACTTTTATTCTGTTACTACCTCAGCCAAGGAGGTTATGTTTTTGCCGGCGTTGGTTTGTCTGTCTGTCTGTCTGTCTGTCTGTCTGTCTGTCTGTCCGTGTGCAAGATAACTCAAAAAGTTATGGACGGATTTGGATGAAAATTTCAGGAAATGTTGATACTGGCACAAGGAACAAATGATTACATTTTGATAGTGATGGGGGGGGGCACTGATCTGCCTTGGCGGAGGTCTGTACTTTTCTAGTTTCATACTGTAGTGGGGAAAAGCATTGACATTTCATTCTGTATATACTTGTATATATGATAGACAATAAAGTCTGTCCAAGTCTAATATAGGATATACACAGGCAATATAGGATATATACAGGCACTATAGGATATATACAGGCAATTTAGGATATATACTGTCAGGATCTGCGCTCGTTTTGACTTTCAGCTCCTCCCTTTTGGTCATGGACCTGTGGCTCTCGGCTCCTCCCTTTTTTGGTTGTGGACATGTCTGTATGACCCTCAGTATCTCCTGATTATATTCATATGACTCACCTGCTGGCGCTGCATGGCTGCAGCCAATTATCTCTGCCCTATTTAAGGCTTTGGTTTGCAGCCATGCAGCGCTGGTCCATTTCTCCATATCCTCTCCATAACCCGGACATTTATTCATATTCATCCACGGACTCTGACCCAGGTTTTGTGCTTTTTTTTTATGGACTCTGTCTCAGCTTTTGTTAGGTTTTCCGTTGTTTGGTTTTCTTTTTTTTGTTAAATAAACTTGTATTTTTTTTCACTTCAGTACTGTGCATTTGAGTCCTCATTTCCCCTTCGTGACAGAATGGACCAGCCATACCTGGACTCAGCCGGTACTGAAGGGACCCGTTTTTTCGTTTTTTCCGTGTTTTTAGTTTTTTCATCCCTGGTTTCGTTCGCCTTTCCATAGTTCTCCTCTATACCGTCGCTCTGCGCTTCCCTGCCCTATATCCGGCTTTTCTGAGACTTACCTTTGTCCTCACCCTTGTCCTCAGCGACGGCGGCTCGGTCTCCTCCGTGCCGGTTGGTTCGGGAGGTCCCGGAGCCGTTGGGTGCATACCCCGGTTTTTCTCCCAGTGTGTCTCTGTTCCCTGTTTGTTTCCTGCCTTGTTTTACCGGCGTTCCCATGTTGTGTGGGGCCACGGACCACGCTGAGTCCGGGCTCTCCTCCCGTGTTGTTTTTTCCGGTGAGTTTCTGTCTCTCGTCTGTTTCCGCCTCGTGTTCCAGTGTCCTATTCCTTGTGGGGACCTGGGCCTTCGTGGGGTCCGGGTTCTTCTCTTGTGTCTTTTCCTTCGTGTGTCTAATGATTTCTGTGAAGTTCATTAGTTTTGATCTGTCTGTCCATGTTAGTTTGTTTGTTCTGCTTGTTTTATTCGTTCCTCCCTGTCTCTCTCTGTCCGTGTGTGCCGTTTTCTGTGTGTTTCTCTGAGCGTATTTTTCTGAGTATTTCTGTGTGTATTTGTCTTTCTGTGTATTTTTCAGTCTGTTTCTTAGTCTGTGTGAATTTCCTAGTTTCTGTGTGTGTGTATTTCTCTGTGGGTGCGAAATTTTTTATTTTATATATATATTTTTTTTTTTTGTCAGTGTGTGTTACTGCAGTCCATGTGCGTTATATATTCCCCGTGTTTTTTTTTTTTTTTTTTCAGTCTGTCTTTAGTCTCTTTATTCTCTGTCTGCAGTTTGTCTGCAGTTTTCATCAGTTTCTCCTTAGTTCAGTTCTTTCCCTGTTTGTCCTTTAGTTCTGTTTCATGCAGTTCATGTTCTTCAGTTCCATTTTATCGTTCTCATCAGTTCAGTTCTGTAGATTGTCCGTGTCTCTGTGTCTGTCTGTCCGTGCTTCTCAGCTTGGCCTAGTTCCCTTTTTTTTTTTTTTTTTCTTTTCCTTAGTACTACCTGGAGGCTAGTACGCCGTCTGGTAGTTTCCCCTCCTTGAAGTCCGGTTCCGGCCGCGCAGCGTTTTTTGAAGCCTGATTCAGTTTGTCCGTGCAGCGTTCCTGCAATCTGTTTCTGTCTGTTTGCGCAGCGTTTTTTAAAGCCTGTTCCTGTCTGTTCCTGAAGTCCGGTTCCGTCCGGCAGCGTTCCTGAAGTCCGGTTCCGTCCGGCAGCGTTCCTGAAGTCCGGTTCCGTCCGCGCAGCGTTCCTGTTTCCCCGTCTCGGCCTCGCTCTTTGTGTCTCCCCGTCTCGGCCTCGCTCTTTGTGTCTCCCCGTCTCGGCCTCGCTCTTTGTGTCTCCCCGTCTCGGCCTCGCTCTTTGTGTCTCCCCGTCTCGGCCTCGCTCTTTGTGTCTCCCCGTCTCGGCCTCGCTCTTTGTGTCTCCCCGTCTCGGCCTCGCTCTTTGTGTCTCCCCGTCTCGGCCTCGCTCTTTGTGTCTGTCCAGTCTCAGAGTCCATAGTCCTGTCTGTCCACTCTCAGAGTCCATAGTCCTGTCTGTCCACTCTCAGAGTCCATAGTCCTGTCTGTCCACTCTCAGAGTCCATAGTCCTGTCTGTCCACTCTCAGAGTCCATAGTCCTGTCTGTCCAGTCTCAGTCAGCCAGAGTCATGGGTCCAGCCATAGTCCAATTCCAGTCGATGTCTGTAGTCCAGTCTTTGTCCGGTCAGTCTTGTCTCAGTTAGAGTCACTAGTCCAGTCATATTCAGTTCTAGTCAATGTCCTAAATCCAGCTAGAGTCCTGTCTGCCACAGCCCTGGAGATCCACGAACCAGGGGATTTTTCTGACCTGTTTCGGAGGGTTTCTCATGTCCTGGTCTGGAGGTTTTCCACGTCCTGGTCCGGAAGTCTGCCCTGAGGTGCTTCAGCAGTCTTCCCGGAGGCGCTTCATGCCGCTTCACCGGGAGGTGCTTCAGCCTGTTCGCCCTGAGGTTCTGCAGCCAGTCCGCCCAGAGGCTCTTCACGCCGTTTCACTGGGAGGTGCTTCACCCTCTTCGCCCGGAGGCTCTTCACGCCGTTTCACCGGGAGGTGCGTCAGCCTGTTCACCCTGAGGTGCTTCGGCCGTCTTCCCGGAGGCTCTTCACGCCGCTTCACCGGGAGGTGCTTCAGCCTGTTCGCCCTGAGGTTCTGCAGCCAGTCTGCCCGGAGACTCTTCACGCCGTCCCACCGGGAGGTGCTTCAGCCGGTCTCCCCTGTGGTTCTTCATGCCCCTTTTCGCCAGGATTCCCTCTACAATCCAGGATGCCCTGGTCTCCGTGGGGGCTTTTTTCGTATTTTTGGGGACGTCAGGATGCCGTCCCTTGAGGGGGGGGGTCCTGTCAGGATCTGCGCTCGTTTTGACTTTCAGCTCCTCCCTTTTGGTCATGGACCTGTGGCTCTCGGCTCCTCCCTTTTTTGGTTGTGGACATGTCTGTATGACCCTCAGTATCTCCTGATTATATTCATATGACTCACCTGCTGGCGCTGCATGGCTGCAGCCAATTATCTCTGCCCTATTTAAGGCTTTGGTTTGCAGCCATGCAGCGCTGGTCCATTTCTCCATATCCTCTCCATAACCCGGACATTTATTCATATTCATCCACGGACTCTGACCCAGGTTTTGTGCTTTTTTTTTATGGACTCTGTCTCAGCTTTTGTTAGGTTTTCCGTTGTTTGGTTTTCTTTTTTTTGTTAAATAAACTTGTATTTTTTTTCACTTCAGTACTGTGCATTTGAGTCCTCATTTCCCCTTCGTGACATGGCAATATAGGATATATACAGGTAATACAGGATATATACAGGCAATATAGGATATATACAGGTAATATAGGATATATACAGGTAATATAGGATATATACAGGCACTATAGGATATATTGAATTGGTAAAGTACTTTGTGACTCTGTCTGTGAAAAGTGCTCTATAAATAAAATTTACTTACTTACTTACTTATAAAGGTAATATAGGATATATACAGGCAATATAGGAACCCTCCATCAATCCATTGTCAGCCGCTTATCCGGGGCCGGGTCGCAGGGGCAACAGCAGGGATGCCCAGACTTCCCTCTCCCCAGACTCCTCCTCCAGCTCTTCCGGGGAGACCCCGAGGCGTTCCCAGGCCAGCCGAGAGGCATAGTCTCTCCAACGTGACCTAGGTCTTCCTCGGGGCCTCCTCCTGGCGGGACATGCCTGGAACACCTCCCCAGGGAGGCGTCCAGGAGGCATCCGAAACAGATGCCCGAGCCACCTCAGCTGGCCCCTCTGGATGTGGAGGAGCAGCGGCTGTACTCTAAGCTCCTCCCTGGTGACTGAGCTCCTTCCCCTAAGGATGCACCCAGCCACCCCACGGAGAAAACTCATTTGGACCACTTGTATCTGGGATCTTGTCCTTTCAGTCATGACCCAAAGCTCATGACCATAGGTGAAAGTAGGAACGTAGATTGACTGGTAAATCGAGAGCTTCGCCTCTTGGCTCAGCTCCTTCTTTACCATAAACCGACTGCATCACTGCAGACGCTGCATCGATCTGTCTGTCAATCTCACGCTCCATCTTTCCCTCACTCATGAACAAGACCCCAGGATACTTAAACTCCTCCACTTGGGGCAAAGACTCTCCACTGACTCGGAGATATATACAAGTAATACAGGATATATACAGGCCATATAGGATATATACAGGTAATATAGTACATATACAGGTAATATAGGATATATACAGGCTATATAGATAATAAATAATAAACCAACTGTTCTGTATTGCTTTCAACAGGACAACCATCTCTTGTTAGGATCGTCCTTTCCATCATATTTGTTGTTGTGTTTCTTCTCACCATTGCTGTTGTGGCAAAGACCAGGAAAAAAAGCTGATAAAGAAGCCATTTGTTTGCTTGCAAATGTAAATAAAATACAAATGAGCTGCTTTTATCTGCATTGATTTAATAAACAAAAAACCTCAGGAAATTAAGTTTTATATTTGCAAACTGAATCATGAAGCATCAAATGTGTTGTTTTTTAGATTCTGTTGGGAATGTAGTTACATTAGCTCTCTGTGTGACTAGAGTTCCTTCGAGTGGTTCATTGTATAATCAGTGGTGTGGTTGTCACTTCCGCTTCTGTTTTCCTGACAGGGCAAAAACTAAATGAGGAATTGAAAATGTTTGTGTCCAGTGGTTTTACCCTCATCTGTCTTTCACTGTGGTCATTGTGGACATTCAAACACGCAAACATTGGGACAGAAGAATTGTATTAATTCAACAATTCAAAAGATCCATCGAGACAGGAACATTTTCATTGCACTTCTTTGGACTTTATCTCTGTTAAAAGAATTTAATTTCATGCAGGTGAAACATAAATGTAGAATGTAAACATGATACAGTGTACATGACCACTTATATATTCTATTTATGGTATTATTTTATTGGAGCCGTGACTAACAGTGACCTGGCACGTGCAAAGCAGGGGGCCGGGGGGGCTTGAGCCCCTGCCGCTTTGATCCTCTGCCTACAAGTGCCCTTTTTACTCATTTTTTTGTTTGTTTTTTTTTTTTGCAAAAAACTGCATGACTAAAATTTTCGTGACTAAAATTTTGATCAATGATAATAAATGTTCAGAGTGGTTTAATTTGGCTGTCACTGGACCTGGTCATGGTGCCCTTTCATCTCTGTCACACCCTTCCTCCTGTGCAACCTTGCTTGCAACACACACACACAACCACACACATGCGCGCACATGTCATGCGGTCTGGAGAATGAATAAGAAGGAGGGAAACGCCACGATTCCAGGTACGTGAGAGTCCACCCCGCTATCTGCCCAAAACATTCACTTGTCTCTTTTGGTCCTGGTCCTATTCTTCAACAACTATAGTTTTGGGGCCAAAAACCGATGGTAAGTGAGTAAATAATTCAATATCATCGTCACGTCATGGAATGAGCTCCCAGACTAGCACACTCTAACAGCTGGGTGTCCACCTGAGTCTGAGTCCTGCTGAAGCACTCACACAGATTTGCTTCTGTTTTATTTCCATAAACTGTTGAGTTTTAGCCGCAAAATTCTAACACATGGTAATAGTCCTCACTTGCTGAAACAGTCACTTTTTCTTCAGTTTTCTCTGTTTTTGCATAATACCTTTAAGTTTACTCTGAGTTTTAATTAAATAAATAAATAAATCACTTCCTTTACCCTATATTTAATTTACTGATCATGTAGATGTTTGATACAGCTAGAAATACTACAATATAAACTTTATTATTATCATGTAATGTTAAATGGTTTGGCTTGGGTTAACACTTCCTCTACATGGTTATTTCTTAACTGTGGAAAACCTAAATATCATCATAAATATGTCCTAGAATGAAAAGAAACTAAATATTCAATGTTTCACTGTAAAAGTAGGTGTAAAACCAGATGTAAAATGAAGGTATTTCTAATTATTAACATTCACTGTCATGTTTTTATACATAATTTAACATCTGTTTTTAAGAATTTGTCTTGGACTTACACTGCAAAAATCCAAATCTTACAAAGTGCATTATTCTCATTTACTAGTCAAAATATCTCATCACACTTAAAATAAGACAGAATCACCTACAGAGGAACTTGTAAGGGAGATAAAAGAACATATTTTTAGACAATAGATCTAGAAAATCTTATTTCAAGGAATCTTACCGAGATAATTTTCACTTGTTCCATTGGCAGATTTTTTTGGTGAATTGAGCAAAAAATAAATAAATCTTGAATTAAGCAAAAAAAATCTGCCAATGGAACAAGTGAAAATTATCTCGGTAAGATTCCTTGAAATAAGATTTTCTAGATCTATTGTCTAAAACCAAGTTCTTCTATCTCACTGAAAATTTACTCTTTAGGGGATTTTGTCTTATTTTAAGTGTGATGAGATATTTGGACTAGAAATGAGAAAAATACACCTGGTAAGATTTAGATGTTTGCAGGGTATTAACACACAAAACTTCTACACATTACATCTTTATTTCCACTTCTATAGAAACTGAACATCAAAAGAAACTTATCACATATTCTATGTGATGCCATTTCACACCATTTTATGAAATATGAAAACAAATTCTTTCTTGTTCTTAAAAAAACATTTAATTAACAAACAAAATACAACAAACAACAAAACAGTGGATGAGTATCCAGAGGATAATGTAAAATATGACAAAGGGGAGTTCAACAAAGTTCACATTTAGCAACAAGTAACATTATTAATCCACAGCAAGTCAAAGATCTCAATCCCATTGAACATCTGTGGGATATTCTTGGTGTATGCTCGGTGTCCAGCACCTGGCAACCGCCAGATGCTCATCCAGGCCCTTCAGGAAGAGTGGGACAACATCCCCCTGATAGGATCAGGAGGTGAATCCAGAGTATGTGCAGAAGGTGCACAGTCTGTGCTAGGGCTCAGGGAGGACACACCCAGTGCTGAGAACATTGATCTGGACCATTTGGTCAATCTTTGACTTGCTGTGGATTAATAATGTTGCTTGTTGCCAAATGTGAACTTTGTTGAACTACCCTTTGTCATATTGTCATAAATGTGAACTTTGTAATTGGTGGTTATTCGTTTTCATATGCCCTTTTGGAAGTTTGAGCCCCTGCCCCTTTATAGCTCTCTGCACGGCCCTGCTGTGGCACCAACCACAACTCACACTGATGCATTGTGGGATACATGGGGTCACTACTGCACAGCAAAGCCCGGGAAACTGAACAAAATGGATGTTAGCATGGTTAGCTTAGCCACTAATGCTAATCTATTTTCTCATTTGGGAGCCCGGGAAATTCCAAAACATATACAGATGCATTGTGGGATTTGTACCAGTCTGAATCACTGACAGAGACAAAAAGACGGATTCACAACAGTGGAGAGAGACAGATTTGATTTTATTTCTATCATATTTTACTGTCCACACGTTCCAGGTATTTTTATGAGGACAAGCTCAATGATATTTGACTGTTTGCACAGTTAGCTTAGCCACTAATGCTAATCTATTGTTAGCTGCCGTCTGGGTAACATTTGGGAGCTTTGGATCTGTTAAATCAGTTGAAGCCTTTGTGTTTTTTCACAGCTTTATCCAATGAAACGGACAGAAAAGCGAACACAGTGGAGCTGTTATTAATTGTGTCTCTTTTCTTTTCCTCCCCGTTTGTCTGAGGAGGGAGGGGGGAGTCGGCTGACAGACCCAGCTGAGGAGGCAGAGGGGCCGTGGTGGACCCGGACTGAACCGGACTGGACCCGGACCAGTGACGGTAAGGTGTCCTCTAGTCTGTGTCCACTCCACTCAGTCCCATTTCCAGCTGGACTGTGTGAAGGCCAACCGCTGCAGGCTGTTGACAGAAAAGCCACTTGGAGCTGCAGTCTGAGCTTCTTTAAAGCTGTCTGTAAACAGCCTGGTGAGCACAGATGTGGAAACAGGCCAATGGACGGAGACTGGACTGTGTGTCAGCCTCACCTGCAGACACAGAAACCCAGAGAAAGGACACAGGGAAGACCTGACTGGTATCTGTGGAACTGTTCATCTAGACTACATCATGATCAGTTTGAATGTTTCTGGAATGGTTCATACAATAGGATATAGAAGCTCTGGAATCCAGTTAATATGTTTAATGTGAAAATAAAATTATTATTGTTAACCATGAACTTAAAATGGAATTATTATTTTTTAAAGTAATGGAATAGAATGGAATAGTTTCCACCAACAGTTCATAGTGAAATCTACCAAACTGACCTGTTCATAGAATCACCTCAGTCCAACATACAGTTATGATTGAATTGAATCCAATGAATCCATGTCAATAGTGGACTTTACTTTCCAAACATTGCATTGATTCTTAATC
This sequence comes from Sphaeramia orbicularis, assembly GCF_902148855.1. Taxonomy (NCBI): domain Eukaryota; kingdom Metazoa; phylum Chordata; class Actinopteri; order Kurtiformes; family Apogonidae; genus Sphaeramia; species Sphaeramia orbicularis. The sequence goes on from NC_043972.1 coordinate 56,698,986, forward strand.
CAGTTGGTTATTTGATGCCATAGATCAGATTCTACAGTAAATTTCACTCAGTTTGGGTTCAGGAGACAGTTTGACCATGACTTGACGTTGAGTTGGTGTTTAACAGTGGGTTCTACTCCATCCAGCTGGTTTAACTTGGACTTCAGACTGAGGTCAGTTTAAGCCTGGACAGAGTTTACAACTCAACTGTTTCTAAATGTTTGGTATTTTCAGCTAATATAGAACATGGTTGTGTGAGTTCGTACATGAAATATCTGCTAACAGTAAGGATTATTGATCAGACTCTGCGTTAAACATCACTCCTTGGTTTCTGTCCGTTATCTGGAGCTGCTGCGTTCCGTTGTAGTCTGGGTGTTAGTTAAGGTTAAAGGTGAACTCACTTTATTCCTGCAGTTATCCCCTAGCATTAGCATTTAGCACAGTAGGAGCAGTGAGCTGCTGTTGAAGGCAATGAAGAACCAACTCCAGATGTTCCTCACTACCCTGTTGTTGTGTTGTTCTGTTGCAAAGTCCATGATAACAGCCAGCTCATATTTCTACTTTGTATTCAGCTTCATTCATCACTTCACTGGTCATGTATTTGTGTTGTTTCAGTATTTTCCAGTAAAACAGGGTAGACAATCCAAACTGAATCCTATTAACATGTCCATGAATGTTAGGAGGTCCAGATGTTGATGAAGATTCAACATGGACAGAAGCAGAAACATGTGATGTGGATTGTGTGTTTGTGGACATGTTGTTGAGTTGTCTGTGTTGAACGTCTGCTGAATGAGGTGTTTGTGTTTGTACAGGACCCATGGATGGACAGACACCCACCACTGGACCACTGGGACCCTGAAGAACACTGAACCTGGACCATTGTCAGGCAGGTTCTTCTATCTGTGACTTTCCACTGATTTGTGTCCGTTTAATGGTGACGACCATCAGACACACTGATCCCTTCAATCAGAGTCAGTCCCACTGAATCCAAACATGGCTTTAGTTCAGGAGTGGATTTATTTGTCAGGGACCAAACACAAGAACATGAATGTGACAGGAGAACAGATGTTCATTTCCATGGGCAGTGGCTGAGCAGGTGGACACAACAGGAAAAGTCCAATCCAGTCCAAGTCCAGACATGCAGAGGGAACACTTTATAATAAGGGTCCTTTAATTAACGTTAGTTTCTGAATTATTAAGCATTAAATAACAGTTTAATAATACATTAACAATCATTATTATGCATTACTTAGATTTAGGTAACATATTACATAATATATTAATAAGTAGTTAATGTTTACTACTCAACACTAGTTAATAAATTATTAAGCATTAATAAAAGTTTAATAATGTAACTAGTTAACATTATGCACATACTATTCAACATTAATTAACATTATGTATATGTTAGTAAGTCAATAATAATGTCTCTAGTAATCATTAACTAATGAGGTTTATTTGGAATGAATAAGCATTAAGTAACAGCTAACTAAAGCATTAATCATTCACTATATGGTGTACATCTAACCTGGATGGGCAGAAACACTTTAGAAATGCTGAACTGCCTCATTAGCATTACTGAACCATAGGGAACCATTAGGAAATGGTATTTGGACCCTTATTGTAAAGTGTAAACATATATCCCATATGAAATGCAGTGATAAATAAGCATTATTTAACCATTATTTGTTGAAATGTTGTTAAAACAATCCCATACAAAGCATTTTACACATTTTATTTATAACACATTAAAACAGATATTTAGAGAACATTTAAATGAGCACAGAGGAAAATTCTAAGCAAACATGAACATCTTATCTCTTATTTAGTAAAGAACATGGAACAAAATTAACAATATGGTGAAAGAGCATGAAAACATTTTAACGTATCGTATGTGGTAGATGTGAGTTAGGGTTGAACGATATGGAGAAAATTTCATATCTCGATATTCAAGCCAGATATCTCGATATTGATATGATACGATATAACTACGGGTTCGGTGAAAACCAAGCATTTTTCAGAAAAATACAAACATCATAATACAAAAGAATGTGGAAAGTGCAGTTTTATTTATAAGAACTCACTGCCAGTCATCAACATTAACATAAATTACGAATAAATGAAATTTGTCGTGACTTCCAGAACTGTACATGCAGGGCGAGTGCAGGGGAAATCTATATAGTTTATATCATTGCTTTTTCGACATTAATATCTTGAATGTTCATATTTAGATATCGATACGATAACGATATATCTTTCAGCCCTAATGTGAGTATTTTAAAGTACCATATGTGGTAGATGTGAGTATTTTACAGTACCATATGTACCTTATGGGTGAGTGTTACTGCCTCCAACACTGGTCCAACAAAGACCACAACATTTCCAACCAGGCTCCAGCTCCACTAATCCAACACTCATTCAGCTCCAAACCACTGGACTTTCACTCCAACCACGGTTACTGAGCCCACAACAGCACTCTGGCACCAACCACAACTCACACTAATGCATTGTGGGATACATGGGGTCACTACTGTACAGCAGAGCCCGGGAAACTGACAAAATGGATGTTAGCGCCGTTAGCTTGGCCGCTAATGCTAATGCTCATCTATTGTCTCATTTAGGAGCCCGGGAAATTCCAAAACATGTACAGATGCATTTGAGGATTTGTACCTGTCTGAATCACCGACAGGGACAAAAAGACGGATTCACAACAGTGGAGAGAGACAGATTTAATTTGTATCGTATTTTACTGTCCACACACAACACAAACAAACAACACAATTACACACACACACACACACACACACACACAACACAACTACACGAACACACAACTAAACACAACACAACTACACACCACACAAGCACACTGTGGATCCTGTTCCCCACAGTATAAATCCTCCAAACAGTGGTTCAGTGAATGTGGTTTTGAAGGTGTGGAGGTGGATCAGTTTGTCAGAGGAGACTTCATAGAAGGACACAGATCCAGCAGGACAGTCCACATACACTGAGACTGTACCAGAGGAGGAGGAGGAGGACTGAGGGAGGACTGTGTATTCATTTTTATGCCAGACCCTGTATCCACCTCTATAACACTCCAGACTCCAGGACTGATCATTTCTTCCAACCCACAGTCATAACTGCGTCCTTTCCTTCTGATTCCTCTGTAAGTCACTGATATATAAACGTTTCCACTCCACTGGACCTCCCAGTAACAGCGACCATTTAGACCAGTTGAACACATCACCTGTTCCCAGAACTCAAATCTGTCCTGATGATCAGGATATGACTGAACCTCTTCCACTCGTTTCACCTTCTTGTTGTTTTCAGACAGTTTGAGTTCTCTGTTCGCTGTGTTTGGATCCAGGGTGAGTTCACAGAAATCTGATGGACAGAAGAAAACACAATCCAGCTGCAGTTATTGATCAGTGATCAGCTGATTGACTGACAGTCTGATCACATCACTGGGTTCAATTCAACTGTTATTGATGGATGGATCATGTGTGAGTCTGACTCTGATCAATACTTATCAATAACAGATCAGTCCAGTGTTTTATAGATGGATCTGTTGTTTCTGAGCACATTTTCACCAACAGAGAATAAACGTGGGAAGCAGATATATTCTGACTCCATGACTGAGATCTAATCTTTAGAACCAGTTCACGTTTATGATCACATATTGATCCTTAACATTGAAACATTAAAAGTCTGTTTCATTTTGGATCCAAACTGATTCAAACCTAAAAACAGAATCCAATCCCATCAGTCATTTCTCAGTTCTTCTAGACTCTTAGTGTTTTTGCTGTTTGTTCAGGTTGATGTTTAGTTGGTGCTAATGAATCTAATGTTGGATTTGTAGATTCCAATCTTCTCCACAGTGACTTTGACTGTTTACTAATTGGATCTAAACTCAGTACTTTTGGTCACTGAATCAGATTCTTTATCTGATGGATAATAATAGTTTGTAAAAGTGTTTTGGTGGTTTCATCTGAGTTTGTTCCTCAGACAAACTTCTCATCCTGATGAACTCTATTGTGTTTTGGATCTTATTGGTTATATTTGTTTTCTTTGTCACACAGTGACAGTACAGACTGTAAATGTGCATACAGACACTAGAGCTCTGATATGCACTAAACAGTCTGGGACTGGACCTGAGGACTCACTGCTCAGGGTATGTGGGTCCATGTGGTACCAGTCCTGACCAATCAGCTATCAGCTCATCCTTCTACTAATACCCCATTTCCACTACGTGGTATCGGCACAGCTCGACTCGGCTCGGCCTTTTTGCGTTTCCATTACGAAAAAGGACCTGGAATCTGGTACTCAGTACTACTTTTTTGGTATCACCTCCGCCAAGATTCCAGGACTGGGGACCAGATACTAAAACGTGGCGTGTAAACACTGCAGACCACTGGTTGGTCAGAGAGTTTTCTCTGTGACCTGCCGTTTTATAAAAAAACTGATGCGGAAGTGGACAGTAAATATAGCGGTACATTAATCCACATGATAACAGCCCAAAACTACACCATGGTTGGTTGAGGAGATTCAGTCTTTGGTGGCCGATGTAAAAATTCAGACGAGATGACACGCAACGAGCGAGTTTTCAGCAACTCTCTGAACAGACGACACGGAAGTAACGTGCTACATCACTATGATGACAGGCACTGTAAAATCAGTAGTATCTTGTAATGGAAATGCTCTCCAGGAATACCGAGTCAAGTCGAGCTGGTTCCACGAAGTGGAAATGCAGCATAAACTGACTGTCTTCATGAACACTTTAGATGTTTAGAATGTGGACCCAGGTCCCAGTTTGGGCTCAGGTTGCTTTTAATCAGTCTAATAAAATCACACTTACATTTCCTTGGACCTGGTTTCAACCATCGGACTCCAGCAGGATCCAACCTGAAAGGAGGAGGAAGGTCAGAGCAGCTGGAAACATGGACATTCCATCGCTGTGATCCACTGAAGCTTTTCTGTTCACATCCACTAAATGGTTCCTTCTGAATCACTGACTGAGTCTGTTTGTCTTTGAACATGGGCTGGACCTTCATTGTAAAGTCAAACTGGTTTTAATTCAATGTGGGAAAGAACGTGGAGGAAGGAGAAAAAGGAAAAAAAAAAGTGTGTGAAATTCAGAGGCCACAGGACAGATCAGCACAATCAGGACCACATTCGGCTCAGCTGTGCGCTGTGTCATCATGCACACTGCTGAGAGGGTGCAGGTGTCTCAAATGACAGCGCTGCAACTGATAAAAGGGCAGAGCAGACGCCACCGCGGCTCCTATGCAAACTTCAGACTGCTGCGCAACAGACGTTTGGAAACTGCAGAGGGGCAGCTGGTGAGACTATTTGTGAAATGCTTAGTTTATGTGCTGCACTAGAACTGCAATCATTTGATCATAATGATAGTCTCACATTAATGTGCTGTTGTGTGTGAGCGCACCGGAGCGCAAACGGGGTTTAAAGGGTTAAACTTAAAGTTGCCTGTTTGTAACTGCAGTGGTGGGTGTTTTTTTGTTAAATAGTTGGGTTTGTGGTTTGTATTAAATATGATCATATATTTTAAATGTATATTGCCTGGGCACAGGATTTCAGTTGTCTAATTATGTCAGTTATTTATAGTTATAGTAGTGAGTTTGTTAGGTTTAAATATTGTTAATTGAATGCAATTAACTGGATTTTTTGTTTCTGCTTATTCTATTTATTCAGATGTATTAAATATATTATATATTATATGATATATTTCTTGTTAATCAATTTAAATTAAACAATTTTTGTACTGTATTTTATCTACATGTAAATATCTATTTTTCTATATAATGGTGATTTTGTATTTATAGCATTTTACACTTATTGATCAATTAATTGTTGTTTGTTTCTGTGTTTATTGTTTGAAGGTTTTCCACCTAAAGATTAAAGACCATTACTACATTCAGTGTATGTGCATCCAAACGACCTGTGCCTCTGGACTTTAATAAAAGGGGAAAAAAAGAGGAAAAAGTTGTCCTGGGAATCTTTTGAGTGAAGTCCAGTTGCCCAAACCTCCTACAGACGTTTGTGCCTTTATTCAAGTTGGGGCAAACAGCAAAAGTCAAACAAACCAGAACAACTTGACAGTCATACAGGATGGATCCCAGCTCTGACAGATGGTTCCTGTCAGCTCTACCTGTTCTATCTGCCATTATCTGTGGATGCATCAGCTCAGTCCATACCTGACAGTGTCCAGTCTCTGGTGTGGATCCTCCACTAGAGCAGACAGCTCCTGTCCTGAGTCTCCTGGATGGTTGTAGCTCAGGTCTAGCTGTCTGAGATGGGACGGATTGGACTTGAGGGCTGAGACCAGAGAAGAACATCCTTCCTCTGTGATCAGACATCCTGACAATCTGCAACACAAAACATCACATCCATCAACTGAGGATGGAGATCAGTGGAGTTGGAGTCATTGAACAGAGTCTGTGAATGCATGGGACTTCACCAACAGGACTTCAATGTGTAAAGTCTATGAGTTACAGACTCTGAACACAATTGAAGATCAGTAGAACTGGTCTGGAGTTCAACACAAACAACCACTGACAAGTTCAATCCATCCAACAACTGGAGACAAACATTGAAATGATGTGTTGTGTTCTTTGTTGAACCCTGACCTGAGAGTGTCCAGTCTGCATCCTGGACTCTTCAGTCCATTTGTCAGTATCTTCACTCCTGAATCCTTCAGGTCATTGGTGCTCAGATCCAGATGTGTGAGACTAGAGGAGTGGGATCTGAGAACTGAGGACAGAGCTTCACAGCTTCTCTCTGACAGGTTACAGCCACTGAGTCTGGACAAAACAAAAGGGATGAGTATAAAGTTATTGATCTGGTTGAAATGATAGATCCATCTTTGAGATGTTTGATCCAACTGTTTGTTCTCACAGAGCTTTGTTGGAGGCTTTGACCACTGGCAGCAGCCTCAGAAGAGCCTCCTCTGAACCAGAGTATTCCTTCAGGTCAAACACATCCAGGTCTTTTTCTGATGACAGTAAGATGAAGGCCAGAGCTGACCACTGAGCAGGAGACAGTTGTTCTGTGGACAGACGTCCTGATCTCAGGTACTGTTGGATCTGATCCACCAGAGATCCATCCTCCAGTTCATTCAGACAGTGGAACAGGTTGATGCTTCTCTCTGCAGACACATTCTCACTGATCTTCTTCTTGATGTACTCTACAGTTTTATGGTTGGTCTCTGAGCTGCTTCCTGTTGGTTTCACCAGACTGTGTAGGAGACTCTGATTGGTCTGCAGTGATAGACCCAGGAGGAAGCGGAGGAACAGGTCCAGGTGTCCATTTGGACTCTGTAAGGCCTGGTCCACAGCGGTCTGGTAGAACCGCATCTGTCCAGATCCAGACCTCACAGATGTGGTCCGTCTCTTTGATAGCAGACTGACTCCACTGTTGATGAAGGTCTGATGGACATGAAGAGCAGCCAGAAACTCCTGGACACTCAGATGGATGAAGCAGAACCTCTTGTCCTGGTACAGTCCTCTCTCCTCTTTGAAGACCTCTGTGAACACTCCTGAGTACACTGAGGCTGAGCTGATATCGATGCCACACTCTGTCAGGTCTGATTCATAGAAGATCAGGTTTCCTTTCTTCAGCTGCTCAAAGGCCAGTTTTCCCAGAGACTCAATCATCTTCCTGGTCTCTGGACTCCAGGGTGGATCGGTCTCAGATCTTCGGTCATACTTGACATTCTTCAGTTTGGCCTGAACCACCAGGAAGTGGATGTACATCTCAGTCAGGGTCTTGGGCAGTTGTCTTCTGTCTGTGGTCTTCAACACGTCCTCCAGAACTGTAGCAGTGATCGAGCAGAAGACTGGGATGTGACACATGATGTGGACGCTTCGTGACGTCTTGATGTGGGAGATGATTGTGTTGGTCTGTTCTTCATCTGTGAACCTCTTCCTGAAGTACTCCTCCTTCTGTGGGTCAGTGAACCCTCTGACCTCTGTCACCATGTCAACACACTGAGCAGGGATCTGATTGGCTGCTGCAGGTCGTGTGGTTATCCAGAGGCGAGCAGAGGGAAGCAGGTTCCCCCTGATGAGGTTCATCAGCAGCACATCCACTGAGGTGGACTCTGTAACATCAGTCAGGATCTGAGTGTTGTTGAAGTCCAGAGGAAGTCGACACTCATCCAGACCGTCTAAGATGAACACCACCTGGAAGTCTGCAAAGATCCAGATTCCTGCTTCTTTGGTTTCAGTGAAGAAGTGATGAACCAGTTCCACCAAGCTGAACTTCTTCTGTTTCAGCACATTCAGCTCTCTGAAGGTGAATGGAAATATGAAGTGGATGTCCTGGTTGGCTTTGTCTTCAGCCCAGTCCAGACTGAACTTCTGTGTTAAGACTGTTTTCCCGATGCCGGCCACGCCCTTTGTCAGCACTGTTCTGATTGGTTGATCTCTGTCAGGTGGTGTTTTAAAGATGTCTTCACATGTGATGGTTGTTGGTGGTCTGTGTGGGTTCCTGGATGCTGTTTCAATCTGTCTGACCTCATGGTCCTGGTTGACCTCTGTAGCCCCTCCCTCTGTGATGTAGAGCTCTGTGTAGATCTGGTTCAGGAGGGTTTTGGGGTTTCCTGCTTTAGCGATGCCCTCAAACACACACTCAAACTTCTGCTGCAGGTTACGTTTGAGTTTCCGCTGAACTCCAGACCGACTTCCTGAATGCAGACCCAGATAAAACCATCAGTCTCACAGTAAATCCAAATATTTTCATCTGTTCAATCTGGACAGAATGGTCTTACTGCAGTGCAGACGCTCAGCCAGCTCCTCCTGCTTCAGCCTCCTTAGGAAGTTCAGTGTGATCTTCAGAAAAGCCTCTGAGCTCCTCCTCTGCTCTTCATCCTCATCACTCAGACTCTCTAAGCATTCTGGGTAATCTGGACTCAGAATCTGGTGGAACTTCTTCAGTTGGTTCTTGACAAAAGTGCAGATGTTTTCCTCCAGCAGCTAGAACACAAAACATGATGAAAGACACAAAGTCCACCCATGGACCAAAGCTCAGGTCCATGTTGGACACAGTGACGTCCACTGGTCTGAAACCAGCAGCAGGAGATGATTGGACAGAACAGATGGACCAGTAGATGTTGGACATGTACATACCTTAAATATGGAGTCCAGCTGAGTCTGATCCTGTAGACCAGTGGGAACCTCTGAGCTCTGCTGCTCCACTCTGTGGACCAATCATCAACAATGAGCTCATATTATGTCTGTCCACACTGACACCAACAGGTGGACACACCTGGATGTCAACGTGAGTCACAAGACCCCCTGTAGTGGGAAAGGTGTCTTGGGGCCTGTTTCATGAAACTAGGATTCCGTCATCCAGGATGACTGACTAAGCCGCATTCAATGAATCCAAAACATGGGAGTCCAGGCTTAATCGGTTTCACAAAGACCAAGCCAGGATGAACGGACACGGATTCATCAAGCCAGGTGCAACTCATCCTGGATAAGTGCGTGCACCCGGCTTCCTCAAATAGACCCCGGCATTAATCACAGATTCACCGATTCACCATGGCAACTAGAGCAGCGAACTTTACCCTGTCGGACGCAAAACTCCTCATTTTGGCTAACGAGGAAGTAAAGGACCAAATCAAAAAGAAAGACAACACCACCACAGTTACAAAAACAACCAGAGACAGCGGTAAAGGATTACAGACCACCTGAATGAGTGAGTAGTGCACAAACACACACTAACTGCTCCTCTGAAACCATCACAATTATAACCCAAAGAGTTAATGAACATCTGTGAAAATGGAGTTGTGAAACTGTAAGTTAAACTGACTGTAGATGTGAGTGAAACTGTGTAAATGTAACTGCATCAGACTGAAGAACTCTGATAAATAGATGAGCTCACTGACTTCATTGAATTTACCTTTGGGATGAATAAAGTTAACTTATCTTGTTTTATCTTATCATGATTCATGACTTTGATATTGTTAATTAACCCATAAAGACCCAAACATCAATCACTACTGATCTAAACTGTTTAATACCTGTTGATCCACTAATCCTATTAATCCATGTCAGTAATTGGTGTAAAATACAGTTCTTCATCTTTTCATGGTCATCAGATATGATCCATTTGGACGTTCAGAGGCTCCGTAGTGAACGTGGAAACACCGTCATCTTCTACAGCATTGATTCACCTGTAAAACCCATGGAGTTGGATCAATGACAGTGGATGGACACACTGGGTTTATGTTCAGTTAATGAGATTGGACTGAAAAAGACACTGTTTATTCAGTTTGATCTGTTTCTGATAGAAGAACCATCAACTGTAATCTGAGCTTTAATGAACATCTACATGATCAGTGAATTAAATATACGTAAATATCTGATTTATACTGATAAAATACAAACTACAGAAGATAATGTTATAACAAATGGAGATGAATCTCTTAAGAAAGGTTAGATATGGAGAAAATTCATTTGTGAACTGACATTAAAGTAGTGCTGGGCCTTTATGGGTTAATGAACACTGTTCATTGTTTGGTTTAATATTCTTCATCTTATCATTTCAGATGGTCCATGCTGACTGTCTCATCAGTGTTGTGTCTCAGTGGTTTGGTTCTGGTTCTGACTCGGTCCATGACTCCTGAGTCTATTGGACCTCTGGAATCTGTCAGCGCCGATCACAAGGTGAGCCACGCAACCTCTATTAACAACCACTGTTTACATCAGATCTGTGTCCAGAATGTCACTGTATTTCTGAGGTTGTGATGTTGAGGTTTTGTGTTGACAGGTGAACTGTCTGGTGTGTTTCTGGGGGACAGGGGGTCTGCCGGGGGATAGGGGGTCTACCTACCAGCCTTTTCTCTTGACACCATACACAGACCCCCAGGAACCACAGTAGGCCTACAGTCATGCCCATACGAGGACAAGGACCAGGATCCAAATGACCTTTGACCTCCTGAAGGCATGCTTTTACTGTCTTCACCACTTAAGGGTCAGCCCTTTGAGGTCATGTGACATCACTGTGGCCTGTACTGTCCTCCATAATGTGGCCTGAGGAAGGAGAGGGAGGGAGGGAGCCCCCCCCTCAAAAAAGTGCATCACACATGGACTGGGACAATCCTGCCATTTTCCCTGATGACCGCAGTGGGCAGCTGGTCAGGGACAAATATGTGTTCAGTTATTTTAGTTCATGTGAATGATTTAAGGTAAATATGTCCTGCTGGGGCAGAGGAATTTGTGTTTTTTTTGTTTGTTTTTTTATTTGTTATTCAATTTAAATTGATTTGGCCTGTTTTGATGTTTGTGCTACATGCTGTGTGTATAACGTATGTATACTGTGTGTATAATGTATGTACACTGTGTATTTACTGTGTGTTTACTGTGTGTACTGTGTTGCAGGGAGGCTACTGCATCCATTCATTTGTCTGTTCATTTGTTACGTATGGATTTGTCTTGCATTTCTTTCAGTGTACAGACATGCGGGCTGTATTCTACCTTTAAAAGTGTATTTATTCTTCTGTTCTATCATATGTTTTGGTTCTGTTCTTTCTATCTTGTACAGTCTCTGTGTGACTTCAGTTTTAAAGGAGCTGATGGTTTTACTTGCCTTGATTGATCCTTATTCAATAAAGGAACATCATGTTACTCTTTGTGTATTTATTTTTATATGACATAGTCTATGGGAAACTGTCAGTTACCTAAGTATGAATAATACAGAGACTTAAAGGGTCAATGTAATCAAATTCCTTGGAATAACTATACAAAAGAAGTGAAGATGTTGTAGTGCATGGAGGTGTGGGTGAATACTGACAGAACTAACACAAATCCAATCATCATTATTCAGAAAAGGCCAATACCACTGATCAATAAAGTGTCCTATAGGAAACACACATCAGTTTATGATCAAATTAAAAGTTTTAAAGTTTGGTAACTTAGTCCACTTTAAAACAAAACAATTCATGTTGAGAATTTAAAAAATCGGTTGCCTGTTCATATTCAGAGCTTGATTAAAATATGGGAAATTATTTCTAATTTCAGAGGACGTCATGTGTTCAATAAACCTTCTGTTAGAACAAATATGAACACATTTAGTCTGTGTGTTGGAGGAAATGTTTGGAACAAGTTCAATCCTGAGTTCAAAGACTGTACAACACTATTTTTAAAGCTATGTTTAAATGTCATGAAAATATATGAATGTGAATGTTAATTTTTCCACTCAAACTATTGAATTGTTTAGTTTTTTGTTGTTTCTATTGTTACTAAGCTAAAGGCGTTGGTATCTATTTTATTTTATTTTGTTTGGTGATATGAATGGGGGGGTCAGCAGAATGATCTTAGGCTTCAACCTATTCCTTTACAGACTCTTTAGTTTTTAAACATTGTATCTGCATAAATGTCTAATGTTTGAAATGTCTGAATAAACACAACTGAACTGAACTGATCTAATGATTGCAAAATCATCTAAAATCATCATTTATGTAAAATTATTGAAATTAATAATCACAAATGTTTATATACTGACAGTGGGTCTAGGTACTGTGATTCCATTGTTGGCAGTGGAATAACTACTGGTTTCCATTTGTGGTGACTGTTGACTGAGATGAGGGATGAGATAAAATCAATCCTGGAACTTAGCCTGGTCTGGACCAGGCTAGCTCCACAGACTAAATCTCCATGGTAACTTATATCAAAACATATCCTGCTTTCCCCTATGCTGCTTTTGTGAAACCGGATCATGGATAAGTTGAGCCAGGATAGCCAACATATCCCAGCTTAATCCCTTATCCTAGTTTTGTGAAACAGGCCCCTGGTCCTGCTGATCCCACTGAGAATCAACATGTGAGTCTGTCTGGAGCTTCACACTCACTGGATTTAGTTGATCTCATCAACATTTGGATCAAACCAACAGCTCTGTCCTAACAATGTGTCTCCTCACCATCTGCACTCACAACATATGATACAAAGGTGTTCAATGGACCAGGAATCAACCCTGGACTCTGATCCAGTAACGTCCAGGACCAACTCCCACTACAACAACAGGTTTTCATTGATCAGGTTCAGTGTGATTCTCCTGCCAGTGTCTGAACCATAGACTGAAGAAAAAGACCATGTGACACAGACGGTTCAACAGGACTAACTTTAGGTCAGACATAGAACACCAAGTTAGGACTGACTGAGCTGAAAACCCTGTTGGTGAATCTGGACCAGATCTGAGGTTCACTTGCTGAGTCTCTGAAACATGTTCTGTTTTAAAACATTTCGGTAGAAACATGGAGTCCTCACTTTTCATGGACACACAGCTGGGTCCAGGTCCAGGTCCAGGTCCAGGTCTGTGAACATTGATGGTACAGTGGTTTTAGTGCTGAACTCTGACATTAAACTGTGGTCTTAGTGTGATTCATATCCTACTGCAGAAGAATCCAGTTTCATGTGGACGTTAAAGGAGATGCTGTTCTCTGTCAAATGTTTTCTGACTCTGCTGTGACCTCTGACCTGATGCTCATTAGCGTGGTCCTTTAGTAAAGCCAAAAAATATAGTTCACAATTTTCTGGCTCTGACCCCTAAGATTTGTTCCATTTGACATAAGATGCAGACAGACCAACCTTCATACATTTTAAATATTGTTGAGTGGTTCCTCAATGAGTCTGAATTTTAGCCTCAAAATCATTCAAATGTTATTTCAACCAAGCTGCTTTTATTCTTCCTCAAAGTTTTACAAGTTTGACAAACTGGTAATTTTAAACTGTCTCACTTCTTCTGACACTAAAAATAAAACAGTCACATATGATTTGACAGGTTTGAGATCAGCTGAAGCCCTCACAGGTGGTTCGTTGTTTCCTATGCTAGTTTTCATAGAGTGAACAATTTCTGACTTTATCTCATACAGAATATCTGGGGTAACCATGGCTCAGGAGGTAGAGCAGGATGCCCAATAACTAGAGGGTTGGTGGTTCAGATCCTGCTCTGTGCCGTTGTGTCTTTGATAAACTGCACTTCAACTATGGAGACACTGAACAATTTAAAAATTGTATTGTATTAGGTCCAGATAATGGCAGATATCTGCCATGGATTCCAATGCACTTGACACTGATTTTCAGTTAAAATATTCCACTTTTTCTGAGATCAAGTCCCAAAAAAACTATCATGAGAGCTGTCACTGATTTTTTTTTTTTACAAAAAATGATGAACACTTTAAATTTCAACCCGTTCAAGCTACCTGTAAACTTTTTGATAATCCCATCAAAATTTATAAAATATTTTTTTTCCTGATAGAAATTCATTTCAAGGGGTCAAAGACTTAAAGCTGCCGTATGTAGGATTGTGGCCAAAACTGGTACTGCAATCACATTCAAAATACTGTAGAGCGTGGTATCCTCTCCTCCTCCCCCCAGGCCAGGGGTTGCCAGAGCGTCTACTACTAGCGTTTCCACTAATCCTTGCCACCACATGATAAATTTCATACAAAAAAATCATCACCAGACTTACTATATGTAAGTATAATATATAATAGAACAGGACAAACGTCCTGGCCACTCAAATAAAAGTTTGCGAAGATTCAGGAGATAGGGAAAAGGTAAATGAGCCTTAAGTTTCACTTTTACCTCCGCCAAGTACAAGCCGCACAGATTGCTGCCGTACCCCCCTAACCCCCCCAATCCCCCCCGACCGAACCACAGACAGCAGACAACCCAAACCCCCCTCCCCCTTTCGGATCACGGATTGTTAAAGTAACAACCCCCCCCAAACTGAGCAACGGACGCTGGAGCACCGAGCCCCCCCCCCTTCGGATCACAGATCGCTACCGTACCCTCCCCTACCAAACCAAACCATGGACGGCAGACTACCAACCCCCCCCCCCCCGACCAAACCACAGACACAGGACTACCGAACCCCCCTCCTTTGATTTACACACTTCTACATGAAGAGGTCACTTCCACAGAAAACACTGTACTACAAGGAGCTACCATGGCAAGACACAAGTCCTACACCGGTACCCGGTCCCAGACCGGCAGTCTCTTCACCAGGGCCAGGAGAAGAGACTGCAGCCCAGCCCTGAGAGAACACACGGTCTGGAACCGGGTGATGTGTCAAAATCATCTCCTATACATCTCCTTGTTTTGTTTCTCACTTTGTCACCACATATTTAGGAATAATCAGAGGCCTTTTAGGTTTATTAAGGTCAGACATTTATGATCAGAAATGTTCCAGCTGCAGCTCAGTGGGAACTGGCAACCTGGATGCTGAAAGGCTACTGACTCTGTGATTGGAAGGCAGATGATGGGCGGAGCCTCAGACCAGAACACACAATGTCAACATAAACATCATTTAGGGGCTGACACTGAGCTTTTCAAATGCAAATATTCTAGCTGGACTACTACTGTCAGTGAGATCAGTATTTGAAGTGAACATGATTTCTTAATGTCTGGTGACAGTCAAGGCCATTTTATAATTACTTAGAACATAATTCCTACAAACTGCACCTTTAAAAATGAAACCTTAAAAACTAAGGACCACCCTAATGACCGCTCATATGTGAGGTTCATACAGGAGCACATCAGCCCTGTGTTACAAGTCCTTCAGTGGTTTCCAGTCCAGTTTAGAATTACATTTAAAATCCTCCTTCTTAAATATAAGACCATTAATGGTATGGGCCCTCCTTATTTCACAGATGCTCTGGTACCGTACCATCCTAACAGAACACTTCGCTCTCAGAATGCAGGTCTACTGGTAGTTCCCAGGCTCTGTAAAAGTACAGTAGGAGCTGGAGCCTTTAGTTACCAAGCTCCTGTCGCATGGAATCAGCTTCCAGCTAATATTAAAGAAGAAGACACAGTCTCTCCATTTAAGATCAGACTGAAAACATTCCTCTGTGAAAAAGCTTATGGTCAGGTTAGTTAAAAACAGACTGAACCCACAGTTCAGTCTAAGCTGCACTAGGAGTAATAATACTGGGGGAAGTACAGAGCACTGAGTCCTATCACCTGTTTCTGGTACTACGGACCACTTTAGTCTGTACTTATAATTTACAATATTTAGTTTACTTAGTCTGCTCATCACTATTCACCCTGTGTCCCTTTTCCCCACTCCCCTCTGGGGGAGGGGCTACTGTTTCAGATGTAGCCGCCTGGGGCCCAATGACGACAGGATCTGAGGTGACTCATCTGTGCCCTGTCCTGACCTGTGACCCCAGACCACCTCCCCCACCCTCACCTGCTTGGATGGACCCCCTCATGTGCCCCCACCCTACTGCATCTTTACAGACTGGAACTACATCCACAATGGATGTCCATCAGTCCTGGTCGCATCTATTGCCTGTCCGTCCATGGGAGTGGATCTGTCCTTCATTGTGGTTCTCCCCAACATTTCTCTTTTTCCACTCTGTTTTTGGAGTTTTTCCTTGTTAAGAAGGAGGGTCTAAGGACGGGAGATGCCCAGGACATTATTCCATTTACTTCATTGACTGTTTATTTGACTGTTTATTTTCAACTAATCCTGTCAAAACCTATGAGACAACCTTGTTGTGATACTGGGCTCTACAAATAAAATTGAATTGAATTGACTCAGGGTCCAGGTCTAAGATAAGAATGTGTTAAAGCTGAAACAGATCAGCGGACCCTCAGACCTAAACTCAGACTGAGCTCTAGGAGTCATTTATCTGCACCTTGTATGTTCGTCCACCGAGGGTCACTCAGTGCTGTTCTGATACTGACGTTCACTTACTGAGGCTCACAAACATGTCCTCTTTTAAAAAGCAGTGGGGGATCCATGGAGTTATCGCTCTTCATGGACACACAGCTGGGTCCAGATCCAGGTGCAGGTCCAGGTCTGTGAACATTGATGGTACAGTGGTTTTAGTGCTGAACTCTGACATTGATCTGGTTGATGTTGTACATTGTGTTACATAATTAAACATAACACAGTGAAATCTAACTTTCTGTGACATAGTGTAGTTTAATATAAGTAACAAATTTATGTTGTGTAATTTCATGTCACATTAATCCGACAGTTTTAATTGACTGTTTTACATGAGATTAATATTTTAATACCAAATCTAAACAGTGTCAGCTTTTATTTTGAAAGGTTCACAGGTGTCCTGTTGTGTGTGACTTCTTTTAGACTCAAGAAAAAGATGATGTGATGTCAACGGTTCAACAGGACTAACTTTTAGGTCAGACATAGAGCGCCACGTTAGGACTGACTGAGCTGAAAACCCTGTTGGTGAATCTCGACCAGATCTGATCAGTGGCGGCTGGTGAAATTATTTTTTGGTGGTGCAGCATCCAGGTCAGTTTTCAGCTGCACTATAACCACATATCACCACTAGGATACACCAAAGTACATGCACCACTATTTTAGAATATTAATTTCAATCAAAATAAAACTACACAGTATGTGTTTATCATGTATTTTTATCTGTAAATTTCATCGTCTGTCCTTCAAACATGCACATTTTTCTATGATTCTATTGTTAAAGTCAGACATGTCCTTGACGAGTCTGTTTTCCACTGATAATATGGAAAATGCATTTAGACCAGGGGTGAAGGTAGTACAGGTAGGTCACATGACAGTAAAAAATGGAAAATCAACCTAAGGGCTAGAAAGAAAAAAAAATCCATCTTGTGCCTCCTGCATCTAAACCAGTTGTGTTATAATAATAATAATAATAATAATAATGATAATAATAATAATAATAATAATACATTTTATTTATAGGCACCTTTCTTGGCACACAAGGACACTGTACACTAAACAAGAATAAAACAAGCAGTAAAACAGAGTAAAAAGCAAAAGGCAGGTTAAAAATTGGACAATGCAATTGTGCTCACAAAGAGAAAGCAGCCTTAAACAGATGGGCTTTGGAGAGAGGGAGTGAAGTGTTTATCCACTGATCTATCCAGCCTCTTAGTCATGGCTCAGTAGTTTTACTTATGGACCTATTCATTGATTCCATTTTTGAGGAAGGTCTTGATTCTTTTTGGCATGTGACATTTACTCCTGTGGGTGGGGCCAAGGTTCTCCTGTCTCTTGTATTGGAGGGGGTCTACTGTTCATGTACCATTTATAATGAAAGTCTGTTATGATAAAGGCAGAGCCTTGAGGGCAGATTTTTGACCCAAACCGGAAACACATCAGTTGACTGTTCACTAAATGACAGCGAATATGTTTAAACTACACTTGAATGCAGATTATACACAGTACTCACGGCCTGTATCATGTAGGGCATTAACCAAAAAGTCGGTTTGTTGATGCGTCGATGTCTGTGGCACAAGTCGATGTCACTTTGGAGGAGTCGATTAGTCATGTGTTATTCTCTCTCTCTCTTCCATCACCCAACAGCGCACGTGCCTTCATTCAGCACATGTTGATACTCTAATTTTTCTACATGAAAACGTGGAGCGCAGTGAGCGGTAGTGATGCAGGGATCAGTGGACCCAGGTCGGGTTGATGTGGGTCCAAAAAAATGTCACTTTATTTGCGGGGTAGGTGAAATAATTCCACAAAAGCAGGTTGGGAAAAAAAAAAACCCAACCTGCGCATCATACAAGTCCAAGACTGAAGGAAAAAGACAACTCAGAGTACGATTATTAAATTGATTATGGTCTAGAAAAACTGGGCCAGATCTGCCAAAGGTTTGCGTGTATTAAAACGTGTGCTTTCTCATTGCACACGCAAAAAAATGTACAAACTGATTTACTAACAGTGCGCACTAAGGGTTGTGTCTTTCAAAGGTGCAAAATAGCGCATCTGCATCCAATTAGTGCATTTGACACAAGGAATATGAAATATGGGGCGTTTACACGCAGTTGTACATGTGCTGGGAGGAGAAAATATTAATTTAACACACGTAAAGTGATTTATCAAACCTGAAAGCAATTTGATTCTAGAAACTGCGTTTATATTTAAAGCTATACCGTATGATGTGGCATTTTTACACTTTTCTTTTGTCATCTTAAAATGCTCCTAATAAGCGTGTGTCAAACTAAAATGTAAAAGAAATCCACCAGGTATTGAAACTCAAAAATGTTTAATTCTCATATATTTCCAATAAAAGTCTGACCAATCATTTTAGTCGGTCCGACTGAAGTAATTGGCCGAACCTGACTGAGCCTCCTGTCAATCATCCATTACGGCCGTCCAGCATCCGATCCATTATCTCCGTCTCACATCCGATATGAGTACCACTGAATCTGACGCTTCACTGGCGCTGCTTCTCCTGTCACTGACCACAGTCTACTGTCTAGGATGTGTTTGGATAGAACTGACATGCACATGTGGAAGGGAAAAAACGGATTTATGAACAAAAACGACAACTGAGGGGCACAAACGGGAGTCTGATGAATGAAGGATGGAGATAAAAGTCCGGAAGTCAGCTGTACTGGACTGAACAGGTCTGCATAAAGCTCAGCTTATATGACGGTGGGACTCATACAGGTACATGTACATGGTGTCACACATGTAAGATGGTGTAGGATGATAATTGTATGGACTATGAAACCTCAAAATTCCACGGAAAATTCGCGGAGGCCGCGCGTTCACAGTGCGCGCGCCCATCCCCTGGGCACTGCAGTGAAGACCCTGACCCAGTACTGCACAGACCAGGTCTACTGATGGAACAGGAGCCGCGGGCCCACGGCAGGTGGATGATGCATCTGATTACTGAGGGAGGGGTCCGCGGACACGCCAAAACGGACCGGAACCTCACCTCTGCTTCCTCCTCTGTTTCCATCACGCATCAGGAGAGGAGGAGAGAGGAGGAGAGAGGAGGAGGGGCCTCAGAGCTCAGGCAGAGGGAAGGGGGCGGGGCTTTGGAGGGAGGCGGGTTGTTCATGTTCAAACTTTTACTCAGTGCTGTGAGAAATGCCACATCGGTAGGTATAGCTTTAACATGTCTCATTTTCATTTCAAGAAGACAATGCGCTCTTTTCTCTAACATGCTGCGCGTCTTGGCTGCCGCGGTTTTAACCTTTTCCCACTTTATGTTGTTCACTTAAATTTAAAAGAAAATTCAAGGTGTTAGCCTATGTTTAGTTTGGTTAAATGTCTGAGAAGGACTGTTGAGGCTTGTGACTTAGTTTTTTATTCTGCTCTTTGCATTGTTAATGTTCCAATGAACGTTAATACAAGTTGTTCATTGTTGAACAGCTGTGCATCTGTGGTCTTCCTCCGCTGTCAGTGTGATGACGTCATCATTAGACAAGTCGACTTGACTTCGACTTTATTGACAAATAAGTCGATCTGAAAAAATCTGAAGTCACTAATGCCCTAGTATCATGTATTACTCATTTATTTGAGTATTAATATTTTTGTAAAATTATTTTAAGTGATTCCTTTCGTTGTCTTCTTCATGTGAGACAGGTGGGGCGATGCCCTCTACTGACGAGCCGCCACTGGATCTGAGGTTCACTTACTGAGTCTCTGAAGCACATCCTGTTTTAAAACATATAGGGAGAGACATGGAGTCATCACTCTTCATGGACACACAGCTGGGTCCAGGTCCAGGTCCAGGTCCAGGTCCAGGTCTGTGAACAATGATGGTACAGTGGTTTTAATGCTGAACTCTGACTTTAAACTGTGGTCTTAGTGTGATTCATATCCTACTGCAGAAGAATCCAGTTTCATGTGGACGTTAAAGGAGATGCTGTTCTCTGTCAAATGTTTTCTGACTCTGCTGTGACCTCTGACCTGACGTTCATATGTGAGGACTCAGGGTCCAGGTCTAAGATAAGAATGTGTTAAAGCTGAAAACAGATCAGTGGACCCTCAGACCTAACTCAGACTGAGCTCTGAGTCATTTATCTGCACCTTGTATGTTCGTCCACGAGGGTCACTCAGTGCTGTTCTGATACTGACGTTCACTTACTGAGGATCAGGACATGTCCTCTTCAAAATGCAGTGGGGGTTTCATGGAGTCATCACTTTTCATGGACACACAGCTGGGTCTGGATCCGGATCCAGGTCCAGGTCCTGTGGGGGGTCTGTGGGTGGTCTTCCAGGGAGGGGCTCCCTCCTCTCTGTCCTCACTCTGATCCATTCTGCTGAATCCACATCAGAACACAAACCATCAGTCCAGACCTGAATCCACACTGATTCATCTTTTACATGATAAACAGCAGCTCGATCTACTTTTACTTTGAAAGGTTTGACAGGAAGTGTTAGTGTCCTGTTGTGTCTGACTTTTATCTGTAGACGACGACTGAGGAAGGTCATGAACATGTTGAAGTCGGTTTATTTGACCTAAACAGCAGCTCCTTATCACCTGATCAGATTCTAGTTCATCAATAAATGACTAAACTGTGAATGTGAAAGGTCAAAGGTCAACAGTTATCAGAGTCCAATAAAAACAACGTCATGAACCCAGACTGACTTTAAACATCAGAAACATGTGTAAAGTGTTTCCAGATCAGTTTATTGTCACAGACTCCGATCAAAGCGTCCTGATTGGATTCAAAGAGTCACAGATAAAACTCACCTGTGGACGTCGGACAGAAAAGGGTTTGTGTTCGTCACCGCTGAGCTGTTTCCAGGATCAATCTGAGTCTCACCTGTAAAGACATCAGGTGTCACTGCCTGCAGTGGGTGGAGCTCTGAACCATCACATGACATGCTACTGGATGGTGATTGGCTCGTTTCTTTGGTCGTCACATTGATGCTTTGACACAGTGTAAATGTGCAGCAGAAAACACTGTTTCTGCTTCAAATTAATCATTAATCCATTTCCATCCATACTGATTCATCTATGAATAAATCTGTTATTTACAATACATTACTGAATAATTTCCATAATTTAAATGGGATTTTTTTTCTTAATGTCTGTGACAGCTTTTAGTTGATGATAAATGTACATGTTCAATAAACTAATGTATTTGGGATCCTTCTGGTCCTACATATGTCACTGTAAGACACAGAAAATCATCCAATCACACACAGACAACACAATAAACCTACTGTGATTGGCTCCAGGGTGTGTAAATCTATAATCCTTGGGGGTTAAAATTCTGACAATTATTGACCTTTTGCTAGTTTTGTGTTGAACTGAAGAGTTTAGATAGATTAATGCAGAAAAAACAGACGCCAGATGGTTTTATAGCAGTTTTTTTTCATGTACATTTTTAGTTGGAGGGTTTTCCTAAGTTTTGTGGTGTGTCCACATGACAAAGTTTTATTTTAACTTATTTGATGATTATTTTTGGTGGTTCTGGTCCGAGACCAGGTTCAAGTCTGACCACCGGGTGTGTTGGTTCTGCTGTAGTTCTACTCTCAGACCCACCTAGATGGCCTCCTGGAGCTGATGATGGGACCTGAAGGGAAGGACAAGCACAGAGTATTCTCAAAGTCTAGGAAGAAAATATTGCGGGGATGATGAACGAAGACCATGTGATGATGGTTTCTCAGATTTCCATTAAAATCTGAAGGACTAAACCAGTCCAGAGCAGAGGTCACATGACCAGAGGTCATTGAATCCACTATCAACCAAAACCAGCAGGTTGTGATTCTGAACGGTATTCACTGGTCCAGTGGAGGTGTACATGTGTAATCAAACATTCAAATTGTCCTCCAATACCTTATTAGAGCTCTCTTTTTTCTTTTTCTTTTTTTTTTTTTTTTTTTGAAATTTTGTCTAGTTTTTCGATCTGTTTTTGGTTTTGAAAAATTGCTGTTGTGAAAGTTTACTAAAGATTTAAAAAATGTAATATATGAAGTTCTTTTTTCCATATTTTCCTTTTTTATTCTGTGTATTTAACATACTGTGGTCAGATTTTTATGTGGCTTTTTCCAAAAACTCATTTTTTTTGCGTGTAAAGTTTGGGGCCTGGAGATATTAGGCATTTGATCCGTTACCGTGAAATTAGTCTTTTTAATTTTTTTAATGGTTTTATTGGAAGTGGATAATAAAATTACAGAAAGTAAAGATATTTACACCTATTTTAAGGTATCTTATTCAATTGTTTTCTAAATTATAGATAACTATGTGAACTTTGCATGCGTTTGTCTTTGATCTGTTACTGACAACTATCGTACTTGTACTAAATATTGGACCAAACCATCCTGAGCACATGGTTCCATAACATTTAAGCTAACCAAGTGTACACAAATATGAATGAACACTGATGAAGAACAGGGTGTGTCAGAATTAGTCACATTTATTCCATTTTTTAGAATTTATTAGCTTTATGTAACAAAAACATTGGGCGCATGTCCAACAGAACTTCTGGTTCAAGGGAATTATCTAGACTTTTTAAATCCAGTTTTCTTACAAATGTCCTGACAAGAATACCTAAACTAGACTTTTTAAAGCGGAGTACCCCCTGAAATAGACTTTTTTACAGTGGAGTACCCCCTGAAAGAAACTTTTTACAGCAGAGTACCCCTGAAATAGACGTTTTACAGCGGAATAACCCCAACTCTGGCCTCAGCATTTTTGATTGAAAAAAATGAGTCCAAATGTGTTCCTGTGTCAAAGGTGTCTGTTTATATTTACCAAACTTTGTAAATAAACAATATATATTTAACTGTAGTATATAAAAAATATAATATAATATAATATAATATAATATAATATAATATAATATAAATAAATAAATAAATAAATTTTGTGCCAAATCTAAACTGAAAAATGCCCTCGGTCATTGATAAGAAAAAATAATAAATTGGTCATTAATTAATAAATGAACCATTCATCAACATAAAATAATTTCTTATCTACTCAAATAAACTCATTTTGAATCACATAAAATATAAATGTTCTTCAAATGTTTCCAAAGCTTCAACAAGATGATTGACAATAAAACTATTTGAATGTATTCACTGTGTTTTATATTTCTGCATTAATTCTCATTATTACCTCCGCCAGGAGGCATTGTGATCACTTTGCTTTTTGTGTTTGCATGCGTGTTTGTTTGTTAGCAAGATAACTCAAAAGTTATGGCAGGATTTTCACGAAACTTTTCAGGGATGTTGATACTGGCACAAGGAAGAACTGATTAACTTTGGTGGTGACTGGGGGGGGGGGGGGGGGGGTTCTTTTTTTGGTGGAGGCTGCGCTCTCCGAGTGCTTTTCTTGTTTATTTGTCTTCATGATGGGCTTCTTCCAAGTACCCCTGGGGGTACGGGTACCCCACTGTGGGAACCCTGGATTAGGGGGTTTATGATATGGAAAGTCCAAGTGCAATGAAGTCAAAGTCTGTAGAAAACCTCCCTTTGGGTTCCCTCCTGAGGATCTGACTCAGTGAGGTTCAGGTCCAGCAGAATGCACAAACTGGTCATCTTAGTTAACAATGGCTGATAAAAGAAGAACATCCAGGTACTCCATTTAATGATGTACACGTACTTTGTTCCTTATATCCACATGTTGTGTATAATACAGTTGTAGTTGGAAACTTATGTGTTGTTTTCCTCAACTAAATAGTCGGTGCTTTTGAGACGCTAGTCTGGTTGGGTCTGTTACTTTGTTTTACCCCAAATGAAATTTGAATTATGGCTCATTTTTGCTCCAACACTAACTGGTGTCATAGAAACACATATTAGTTCACATATTAATTGTATTTTATGTGAAGTTTTGTCAAGAATGGGGTATTTTAACCATTGTGGGTTAGGTTAACACATGCCCAGACCCACTGGAAACCTGCCTAGAACCTTTAATGACACTACTGTTCTGTAGGTTTAAGTGTCTGCACTCAACATGAACATGTGGTTTATTTGGAAATCGAGATGTAACGATATGAAAATTTCATATCACGGTTATTGTGACCAAAATTATCACGATTATCATTATTATTGCAGTATTACTGAAAGTTGCGCACAAAATGTTCAAAAGTACTAACTACACACACTTATTTTTGAAAAAAACAAACAAACAAAAAAAAACAAGCAAAACTAGTTGGCACAATGTACTTTCTGTTGCAGAAACATTCAAATATTAACCCTTAGTGGTCTGAGCCTATTTTGGCCGTTTTTCAGTCCTTTGATTTTGCCTCTATATACTATAAACAAATGTTTACTATACCCATGTTTGGGATCTGTTTTTCTGTCTCATCTGTCTATTATTTTTTCACTTTAACCTACTATATCACACAAAAGGACAAAAAACACACAAAATCTATCAAATCCGATTTGAAAATATATATAATTTATTGCATAAACAACACACAGATGCTTAACGAACCTTTTCGAAGACTTTAAGAGTGAATATTGGTTCCAAATATAAAGTATAGTGAATTAAAATTGTAGTAAATTAAAACTATACTCAATATTTGACATAAAAGCAGCTCTTGTACAAAAGCATTTTGTCCGGAAAAGTGCGGTAATCAAACACAGTTTATCACGATAATTAGAATTGAAACGGTAATACTAACCGTTGGTGATTTTACCATGGTTTTATCATTACACCTGTAATTGTTACATCTCTGTTGGACACAACAGCTGATTGGTTTAGATTTGGACACCTGAGGGTGACATCAGAGGTCAAAGGTTCAGTGTGTTGGATCCTCCAATAGGTCCTCATATCTGTGAAATCACTCAGCTGTTCAGAGGAACACAAAACCAGGACAGTGTGTCTGTCAAATACCACAATCTGGGTGTTTTTGGTCACATGATGCTCAAACTGTTGAGTCTGTGCTGTTCATTCAAAGCACATCTGGGATCTGTCTATTACATGTTCCACTGAAATGGACTCAGTCCATATTTGAATCTGGTGTCGTACTCCTTTCATTTTCCAGCTGTTTACAGACCTACTGTAGTCCAGCTCTTTGACCCACACTGATCTCATGAAATCACCTTGTATGTCACTCCAGTTCTTATGGTGTTTGGCTGTTATATGGATGCATTTTTGTCCTTTTGTCTGTTATTCAACACCATCTGATGGGCGTATCAATTTACTCCAAGACCTCCAGTTCACACAACCCTAACCCTCAGTGAGTGGTGTTTGACGCACCATGAACACACATGTGGAAAGTTATAATGGAACAGATAACACACCCATTAACTGCCGATTAAAATTGGTGTGTAGTGGTGTGTCCTGATGTCCTGTTGCTTTGATGCTCAGCCCTGGTTTGAGGATTTGAACTAATTAGTGTTGTAGAAACACATGCCCCCCCCCCACTGTCAGCTAAGTCTGAAGTCATGTAGGGTTGACATGTCCCAGTTGGTCAGATTGTAGAACCCTCCACATGCTCTTAGATCATGGCGTCAGTACCAGCTGGTCATCCCCACACCCACCTCAACACTAGAGGGGGCGGAGCCTGTAAGCAGTGCCCCCAGGACTATGGATGACATTTCCAATCACTTTTCCCTTTAATTCTGTTCAGTCTTTCCTAAAGCAGCTGCAGACCTTATGTTTCCTCAGGCTTTGAATGAGCTGTGGGTTTTCAGACCATGTTCTTCAGTTTTTTATGCCTGTGGACACAGCTGTGTGTCTGTGTTTGTCTGTGGATCCTTCTTCTATTTGACTCAAAAGCACTTTGTGAATTCTTTCTGTGAAAAGTTCCATATAAATAAACTTTTCTTACTCTGATGGATGTGGGACAGTGAGTCCCACCCCTCCCTTACGGTGGTTCAGCTGGTCCACAACCACCTGAGGCTCACGAAGTGGGTCACTGTGCAGAAACGTCAACCCTCCTCTTTTTAACGTCTGTTTCTGTGGCCCAGCATGAAGTCAAGGCACTGAGGATTCACTTCCCCACTTTTGAATCTAATGACTGTTGATTTTCTCTGTACTTTTACTGATGGTAAAGTTACCAGTTCAAACACACAGTCCAGTCTAATCCTAATAGTCCAGAGGAGTTTTACGGACCAGTGAGGAGAAAAACCCGGACCTCAGTAACATCATCAACAACAACAACACTGAGTTCAACCCTGAGTTTCATCATCAGCTTTACTCTGAGGTTGGTCTCATCACGTCACTCAGACGGACTCCAACACATGGATTAAAGCTATCCAGTTTTACTGTTCTACTGAAGTAAAGACACCCACAGTGAAGGAGGTGAGAGTCAGACAGGTCCAACATTACCTTCATGGAGAGATGGCAGAGACTAACAGCTGCTGCCGTTTGGAGAGGAAGTAGAAAAGAAGCCCAACATGAAGTGGATGAGCGGAGGAGGAGTCAGAACAGAGAACATGTTTACAACAGTTTCTACTGTCGTTACGTCATGGATGATAGGAAACATTATCTGGGTCCAACTTTTACCTCCAGTTCTATCACATTAGAACCCAAACTGGATCCCACTGACTTTGGGATGAATCCTTCAGTAGGACAGATCTTCAGTATTTTTTCATATTCTTCTTCCGTCCTTATGTCAGCAGGCCCTCAGATGAAACCTCAGTAATGAGGACAGAACCAGGGCTGTGCAGACAGCTATCAAGGGGCAGGGGCTAAACTTCCAAAAAGGGCACATGAAAACGAAATAACCACCAATTACATAGGATTTTGAATGGGTGTGAATGGTGTGCCTAATGCCCATGAATAGTATGTAATGTTATTCCCTTATATTGTGCTTACCTGTAGTACTTTTTTTCACCAGTTGGTAAGGGATCCGCTACTTTAGCAGCTTTAAGTAGCTCCTTTCTTTTTTTTTTTTTGTTAATGTGTCTTTGTTTGCGAGGCATCTTCAAACTAAATAAAAAAACAATAAAATATATAAGGAAATACAACAAATCACCCACATTACACACGTGCATGTCAAGTTATTTTATTATTCATGAGTGAATGTAAGGGGTGAGGTGAGCGGCTGGTGGTTGGGCAGATGTGGCTACAACAGTAGTTTGCTACCAGTGGTGTATGGAATGAATACAAAATCCAATGAAAAGTGTCACTGAGTTTCCAAAAAGATAGATAATACTACTGCTACATCTTCATCATCATCATTAATTATTACTATATTCATTATATTCATTTCAGTATTATCATTATTAGTATCATTATCAGATATTATCAGAGGAGAGAGGAAGATGAGAGAACGCTTTTTTTTTTAACACTCCCTTTTAAGCTGTGATTTGTAAAACAATATAACGCTACACTTTGTGCCCGCGACAATAAGTCCTTGCAGAAACATGTCGTTAGGGCACGTCAAGGAGAGCATTCTAGTTTTTTCAGTAAGTTTTAGAGAGCATATTACAACATCGTAATGTTTGTTTTAAGTTGCATCTCTGTGAAATAAACAAAGATATAGTGCACTGTTAATTCCCATGTCCACCATATCTAATATAAGACTATTACACGCATTTTAAAGTGGAAACATTATCTTTGTGAGTTTTATGTGGACAGTGTACTAATTTAATTTCCTTATTTTAATTTAATAGTGGTTCTGCTTCTTTGTCTTGAATCATATTTTGGGTATATAAGAATTTGTGTTCATGTACAGTCTATTTCCTGTGAATATCAATGTTCCTATTTCACATATTGGCCGGTATATCAGTTAACAGGAAATAGATCAGATATCAGCTTTTTTTAAATCCCAAAATCAGTAACAGGCCCCAAAATCCCACATCGGTTGGGCTCTAGTGAAGACAAACACCAGACTGAAAGCTGTGTTTTTTGTGTCTTCAGAGTAAAGAAGTGTGTTCTTCGGTGTGTGTGGTTCGGTGCCTGCACCGCATCCTGCTAAAAGACCCTCCAGCGTATTGTGAGAGCAGCTGAGAAGATCATTGGAGCCCCTGTCCCCTCCCTTCAGGACATCTATAACACCCGCCTCACCCGGAAAGCCGTCCACATCATAAAGGACCCCACCCACCCGTCTCACAGCCTCTTCAGCCTCCTGCCATCAGGGAGGAGACTGTGGAGCCTCAGGGCTAAGACCAGCAGACTGAAAGACAGCTTTTTCCACCAGGCTATCAGAATGCTGAACTCCCTCCCTGCTCCACCCCCCCTCACACACTCAAACTCTTGACTCTAACACCCCCCTCCAAACCATCGCCACTTTAGTGCAAGTGATGCACATACGCACCTTGATTGTTCTTTTGTTACTCCTCTGCTACACTCCTTTATGTGTACCTTTTACACTCTTCTATGTTATTTGCACTTTGCACTTTTCTATGTTATTTGCACTCTATGTTTACTTGCACTGTGGGGCCTTAGAGTCCAGTAATTTCAGCTCTCTCTGTATATAATGTACATGGCAGAACTGACAATAAAGATGACTTTGACTTGAGTTGACTTTGACTTGACTAAACATCTCCTTTCTTTGGGATTCATTCAGTGTGGACAAAGGAAACGTATTGGCATTTTGAAAGGGCTTAACAGAAACAGTGAAGACCTTTGGGGGCATTGGATGGGGTTTGTCTTGACTGTTTTTGGCTGGAAAGGGGGCAAACGGCTGAAGCGACAACAGCACCACCCTCTCCGTCTCGTGTCTTTCTTTCCACGCATCCAGACTTTTGGTCCCTGTCTCCATGGCACTCTCTGAGTTTTGGAGGGAATAAATGTATCTTTTTCTCCTGTTGATGGGTGAAGCAGCAGCGCCCTAGAGCTGACAACACCAGGATCTTCAAACTAATGTAAAGTAACAGATTGTAAGTCTGTTAATATGTGCAGCAGTTTTATTTTGGCTTCTTCTCTTCTTCTGGTGCAGCCTGCACTTCTGTGGTTAGATCACTTCCTGTCTGTGTCTAACTTCACACTTTAAGAACACAGAGAATACTAGAGACGAATACAACGAGAACGGTTTGAAATGGTAACAATGCTTTGGATGACTTTCAGACACTCGCAAATAGAAAGGATTAAAAACAATATTCCATCTGTATTAGTAAATTATTTCAGCTAAGTTGAATTCAAATGAGTCTCCTTGTTGCTTCAGAAAAACTGTGTGGCTCTGTCAGCCAATCAGATGCCTGCAGGGTGGTTTCCTGCTACAGGATGAGCAACCGGAAACAGGTGCAGCGAGCTGAAGCAGTGAGCGAGGAGAGAAAAACCTGATTTTTATTCACTTTTTTTTGTGTTTGAAAGTGTTTTCCTTTCAAATTGTTTTCTATTGTGTTGGACTGTGGATATTTCAGGGCCGTGCAGAGAGCTATAAAGGGGCAGGGGCTCAAACTTCCAAAAGGGCACATGAAAACAAAAACCACCAATTACAAGTTCACAAAACAGTGGATGAGTATCCAGAGGATAATGTAAAATATGACAAAGGGTAGTTCAACAAAGTTCACATTTGGCAACAGGCAACATTATTAATCCACAGCAAGTCAAAGATTGACCAAATGGTCCAGATCAATGTCCTCAATACTGGGTGTGTCCTCCCTGAGCCCTAACACAGGCTGTGCACCTTCTGCACATACTCTGGATTCACCTCCTGATCCTATCTGGGGGATGTTGTCCCACTCTTCCTGAAGGGCCTGGATGAGCATCTGGCGGTTGCCAGGTGCTGGACACCTAGCATACACGGATCTACCAAGAATATCCCACAGATGTTCAATGGGATTGAGATACTTTGCCTTGCTGTGATTAATACTGTTGCTTGTGTCTAATGTGAACTTTGTTGAACTCCCTTTGTCATATTTTACATTACCTCTGGATACTCATCCAACTGTTTTGGCTGTTTGTTGTATTTTGTTGTTAATTAAATGTTTTTTTAAGAACAAGAAAGAATTTTTTCAATATTCAAAATGGTGTGAAATGGCATCACATAGAATATGTGATAAGTTTCTTTTGATGTTCAGTTTCTATACAAGTGGAAATAAAGATGTAATGTGTAGAAGTTTTTGTGTGTTAATATCCTGCAAAAATCTAAATCTTACCAGGTGTATTTTTCTCATTTCTAGTCAAAATATCTCATCATACTTAAAATAAGACAAAATCACCTAAAGAGTAACTTTTCAGTGAGATATAAGAACTTGGTTTTAGACAATAGATCTGGAAAATCTTATTTCAAGAAATCTTAGTAAGATCATTTTCACTTGTTCCATTGGCAGATTTTTTTTGCTTAATTCAAGATTTTTTTTTCTCAATTCACCAAAAAAATCTGCCAATGGAACAAGTGAAAATTATCTTGGTAAGATTTCTTGAGATAAGATTTTCTAGATCTATTGTCTAAAAATAAGTTCTTTTATCTCCCTTACAAGTTCCTCTGTAGGTGATTCTGTCTTATTGACCCATCTGTGTCCTGCCCTGTCCTGTGTCCTGACCCCCTCCCCCACCTGTCTGGATGGACGTCCTCGGCCTCACCACTGTGGATGGGCCTCCTCGCCCCTGCCTGTCTCATCCAGCGGGACGGACCCCCCATGTGCCCACCCTACTGCATCCTTGTAGACTAGAACTACATCTGCAAATGGACGTCCATCAGTCCTGGTGCATCTATAGCCTGTCCGTCCATGGGAGTGGATCTCTCCTTCACTGTGGTTCTCCCCGAGGTTTCTCCCTTTTCCCACTGGTTTGTTGAGTTTTCCTTGCCGAGAAGGAGGGTCTAAGGACGGGGGATGCCCTGGACACTACTCATTTTCTTGCTGTTCATTTG
The DNA here is from genome assembly GCF_902148855.1 of Sphaeramia orbicularis. Lineage (NCBI taxonomy): Eukaryota > Metazoa > Chordata > Actinopteri > Kurtiformes > Apogonidae > Sphaeramia > Sphaeramia orbicularis. Next base: position 56,730,407 of record NC_043972.1, read on the forward strand.
ACTGTTGTTTACTCTAACTGACTCTGTAAAGCCCTTTGAGATAACCTTGTTGTGATATTGGGCTATACAAATAAAGTTGAATTGAATTGAATTGAATTATTTTAAGTGGGATGAGATATTTTGACTAGTAAATGAGAATAATACACTTGGTAAGATTTGGATTTTTGCAGTGTAAGTCCAAGACAAATTCTTAAAAACAGATGTTAAATTATGTATAAAAGCATGACAGTTGTAACGGAAATGGATAACCAATTTATTGATTAAAGAAGCGTTGATTTATTGATTAATTGAATTATAGATTTATAACTAAGCTTAAACTTAAATCAACCCAAACCAATAATTTCTGGGTTTACCTCCACCTCTGGATGAGCAAACCTAATGAGACACAGATGTGAAAGTACGAAGTCGACTAAGTGTAATCGCTCAAGCCGTGAGTCCAGGGACGTGCACAGGATTATAGAGGGGCAGGGGCTCAAAGTCACAAAAGGGCAGTATGTGTGTGCCAAATTTTTTTTCAGGCCTTAATAACACAATATGTGGCTTAATGTAAAATTAATAAAGTAGCCATAGATAACAACAAAAACATAGCTGTGTATATTGTGTAGCTGTGACTGATGCAATTGCTGTTTCCTTGTGTCATCAAATTATTGTCAAAATGTATCATAATACTGAGGTTTGGAGGACACGCGATTCAGCTGCAGTTCTAAAAAGCAATAAAACATTGGCTTTTTATCAAGCTATATTGTTGAAGATAAAGATTGTAACACATGAACATTCAACTGTGAAACATTGACAAAATATAGAAATAAATACTAGAAAAACAGTCCTGTTTAGTCTGTAGTTCAGCCTGCATGCCTACAGGACTGCAGTCAACATGTTGATCTCAATGATTGTTGTTGATATAGCATAGCTAACATAGTCTGAGACCTGAGATTAGCTACACAATAAACTAGAACAATTTCCCGACTCTCCAAAAACCGAGTCATAACTTCCAAACTGGTAAGCTAAGGCTAATATGATATTTTTCCCAACGTGCACATTAATGCAGCTTTCATTTAAAAAAAAAAAAAAAAAGTCCAGGCTACACATGAAACAGTCCTACTGTGACTGCTGTTTGAGTTTCCTGTTCCTACTGGAGAAACATTCACAGCAGCAAAGGCACAATAACTGAATATCTGGAAACAAATGTAAATTGTCAGTAAAATCAAGAGGAGTGAATGATTCCTCCTGTTTCCAATTCAATACATTCAAGTAATTTTAGAGAGGGGGGCTTGATAAGCCACAAAGGTTGAAGTCAATCCACTGTCCCGTCTCATCTGTGCAGGAACTACACAGGACATGTGACCGTATGAAGCCTACCGCGGCTTGTACCTCTCTCTCTCTCTCTATGCATGTGCGTGTGCAGCATAGGGAAGCCCCGCCCCTCAGTCAGAGACAGTGGACAGAGAAGCATCATCAGACTCAACACACGTACGCGCTATAACAAGGAAATGCGTACGGTAGATAACCGTGGCATTTTTATACAGCCATTTCTTTTAAAAGTAAAAAGGGCACTTTTTCTACGATGCAAAAAGGGCAGGGGCTCAAGCCCCCTTTGGGCCCTATGTATGCACGTGCCTGCATGAGTCCTTAATTTACCTCGACAGGGAAGACAGCTCTGATGAAGAAGAGATGACAACGGGCTTAGTTTTGTCCATTTAGGTCAGGTTCATTCCTTAGGACCATCTGTCTTCATAAACGTCCACTTGCAGATGATGTCCCTGTTTTGACCTGATACCAGCCAATCAACACGGCTTTTCTGGAATGTGGTTTGTGACAAGAAGAGGAGGACGCAATAATGTATAGTTCTGTTTCTGACTCTGTTCACTCACTGCACCGTCATGCAGGGCCGTGCAGAGAGCTATAAAGGGGCAGGGGCTCAAACTTCCAAAAGGGCACATGAAAACGAATAACCACCAATTACAAAGTTCACATTTAGCAACAAGCAACATTATTAATCCACAGCAAGTCAAAGATTGACCAAATGGTCCAGATCAATGTCCTCAATACTGGGTGTGTCCTCCCTGAGCCCTAACACAGGCTGTGCACCTTCTGCACATACTCTGGATTCACCTCCTGATCCTATCTGGGGATGTTGTCCCACTCTCCTGAAGGGCCTGGATGAGCATCTGGCGGTTGCCAGGTACTGGACGCCGAGCATACACGGATCTACCAAGAATATCCCACAGATGTTCAATGGGATTGAGATCTTTGACTTGCTGTGGATTAATAATGTTGCTTGTTGCTAAATGTGAACTTTGTTGAACTCCCCTTTGTCATATTTTACATTATCCTCTGGATACTCATCCACTGTTTGTTGTTTGTTGTATTTTGTTTGTTAGTTAAATGTTTTTTTTAAGAACAAGAAAGATTTGTTTTCATATTTAATAAAATGGTGTGAAATGGCATCACATAGAATATGTGATAAGTTTCTTTTGATGTTCAGTTTCTATAGAAGTGGAAATAAAGATGTAATGTGTAGAAGTTTTTGTGTGTTAATACCCTGCAAAAATCTAAATCTTACCAGGTGTATTTTTCTCATTTCTAGTCCAAATATCTCATCACACTTAAAATAAGACAAAATCACCTAAAGAGTAACTTTTCAGTGAGATATAAGAACTTGGTTTTAGACAATAGATCTGGAAAATCTTATTTCAAGAAATCTTAGTAAGATCATTTCACTTGTTCCATTGGCAGATTTTTTTTGCTTAATTCAAGATTTTTTTTTTCTCAATTCACCAAAAAAATCTGCCAATGGAACAAGTGAAAATTATCTCGGTAAGATTTCTTGAAATAAGATTTTCTAGATCTATTGCCAAAAAATAAGTTCTTTTATCTCCCTTACAAGTTACTCTGTAGGTGATTCTGTCTTATTTTAAGTGTGATGAGATATTTGGACTAGTAAATGAGAATAATACACTTGGTAAGATTTGGATTTTTGCAGTGTAAGTCCAAGACAAATTCTTCAAAACAGATGTTAAATTATGTATAAAAGCATGACAGTGAATGTTAATAACTAGAAATACCTTCATTTTACATCTGGTTTTACACCTACTTTTAACAGTGAAAACATTGAATATTTTTTTCTTTTCATTCTAGGACATATTTATGATGATATTTAGGTTTTCACAGTTAAGAAATAACCATGTAGAGGAAGTGTTAACCCAAGCCAAACCATTTAACATTACATGATAATAATAAAGTTTATATTGTAGTATTTCTAGCTGTATCATTTAATATTGACCAGGTTGATGGGAATATTTGTGGAGGTTTGTGGTTATTTCAAATAAGATTCACTCAAGATGTTTGAGGCGAACACGGATATTACGATAATCGATCCAGCAGTTTCTGAAACAAAACCAGAAATGTCAAAGTGTTGGCACTGATGAAAGAGTCGGGGGATTTTACATAAGTTTTATGACTCTTGTACACCAAAAGGGCCAGATTTAGGAATTGGATGAGAAGAAGACTTGGATGTGTTTTCTTTTTATGCAAGTTTATATCAGTTTAGCAATGTTAATTACTTCAGCACATTTTTAACCCATTAAGACCCAGTGGTACTTTTATGGCAGCTTCTAAATGATTTTTTTCTCTCTTTTTAAAGTTTCTCATGTGATTTATCACCATTTATTATAATAAAAACCTCTGTGTTTTGCATTTTTCAGTGTAAATCACTTCTTTTACCCTCTATTTAATTTACTGATCATGTAGATGTTCATTAAAGCTCAGAGTAAACTTAAGGTATTATGCAAAAACAGAGAAAACTGAGAAAAAGTGACTGTTTCAGCAAGTGAGGACGATTACCATGTGTTACAATTTTGCGGCTAAAACTCAACAGTTTATGGAAATAAAACAGAAGCAGATCTGTGTGAGTGCTTCAGCAGGACTCAGACTCAGGGGACACCCAGCTGTTAGAGTGTGCTAGTCTGGGAGCTCATTCCATGACGTGACGATGATATTGAATTATTTACTCACTTACATCGGTTTTTGGCCCCAAAACTATAGTTGTTGAAGAATAGGACCAGGACCAAAAGAGACAAGTGAATGTTTTGGGCAGATAGGGGTGGACTCTCACGACCTGGAATCGCGGTGCTTCCCTCCTCCTCATTCATTCTCCAGACCACATGATGTGTGTGTGTGCGCGCGCGGCGTGTGCACGTGTGTGTGTGCAAGGTTGCACAGGAGGAAGGGGCGGGCGTGACACAGATGAAAGGGCACCATGACCAGGTCCAGTGACAGCCAAATTAAACCACTTAACATTTTTATCATTGATCAAAATTTTAGTCACGAAAATTTTAGTCATGCAGTTTTTTGTGAAAAAAAAAAAAAAGAGTAAAAAGGGCACTTGTAGGCAGAGGATCAAAGCGGCAGGGGCTCAAGCCCCCCCGGCCCCTGCTTTGCACGTGCCAGACTAGAAATAAACTAAAACTAAGCATTTAGAAGGAAATGAAAACTAATAAAAACAATCAAACCTGCGCTAAAAACTAATTAAAACTAACTGAATTAGAAAAAAAAAGTCAAAACTAACTAAAACTAAACTATAATGAAAAATCCAAACTATTATAACCTTGATTCCAATCCTACTGAAAAATCTAACATGGAAATCATGGTCAGTATGTGTTTTATTGTCATGAAGATCAAATTGAACAGTAACTGTCAAACCATTATGGGTAGTGGAAATTAGTAAATGACGCTGATAATGATTTTGTTATTATTTGACAGAATATAATAATAAGCCTAATTCTGCATCTTCACAGTGGATCTGTAAGTATAGACATGGCTGACTAAACTGAAGAGGCTCCACGTGACCGCAGCTCTTGGTCTGAGTGGCACCTGTTCCACAGACCCAGGGTGACGGCCTCTGGGATCCCACAGGTGTGCCATGTCAGAGGACAGAGCTGTGGAGAGTCACTTACAGAGCGTCTACTGAAGGGAACAGGGCAGACAGCGGACATGAGAAGAGGAGCAGAGGTGGAGCCTGCAGTGTCAGCTGAGTACAGCAAGCTCAGGAATGTTAACTCCTCCCCCTGTGGTCTGCTCATCCATCCCACCCCCCATGGCTGGATGCATCTCCTGATGGCATCGTTTATGTCCAGCTGAATACAACCAGTTTGGACTTGTGGAATTCAAATGTCCAAATGTTGGACATGTTTTGGGATTACATAAAGGTAGATAGGTCTGCAATGTGAATGTATGAGTGCATGTACGTGTGTGTGTGTGTGTGTATACAGATAAATATTAGTTGATATTATTATGTATCCACCTTCTTTTGTATTTGCTGCCTGTCTTTTATTTATTTATTTGTTTTATTTTTGATCCTTTATGTTTATGAGATAAAGAGTATGTGGAGTCTGTCACCAGAGTTAATTGTTAATGATATACTTCCTGTTCTTGTATGGAGAAACATATTAAGTTTGACATGTACCAAGCCTTTGAAAAGTTCAATAAAAACTTGAGTTAAAAAAAAAAAAGTCCAAATATCAGTATTAGGTCTGAAGCTACTTATATTATATATCAATGATATATGTAGAGCATTAAAATTAGTGAAATGTATCTTGTTCGCAGATGACACAAATATTTTCTGTTCTGGGGAGAATTTGCAGCTGATTTTGGAGATGATCACAACAGAAATAAATAAACTATAACTGTGGTTTGACAGAAATAAATTATCTTTAAACCTGAACATAATAAGGAAGACATAAACAGAATCCCATGTAGAACTGATCATTGATAAACATAAACAGAAAGAGTAAATGAAATAACATTTCTTGGTGTAATCTTGGACCCCAAAATCTGCTGGAAACCTCATATAAGCCACGTAAGAGCAAAGCTGGCAAAATGCACTGGAACTCTGGGAAAAATAAGTCATATTCTGGATCCTAAATCATTGCATATTCATATTCTTCACTGTTTTTACTTTATCTATCCTACTGTGTGGAGGTCTGGGGAAACATCTATAAAAGCACTCTACGCCATATGCACATTACAGAAAAGAGCAATAAACAAAGCAGGACACAGAGAACGTACAAACCTACTATTTATAAAATCACACACACTGAAATTTGGATTTGGTTCAATTTAAAACAGTGCAGATAATGTACAAAACAAGAAATAATCTACTGCCAAAAAAAATATCCAGGGAATGGCACTGAAAGAGAAGGAGGATACAATCTAAGGGGAGAGTTAAATTAAAAAAAACATGAAGACAGAACAATGAAAAGGTATGTGCATGAGTACAAACATAAATATATTTAAAAGAGGTATAAAAATAGTATTTCTAAATAGGTATATGGAAGATGAGGGATTCAAACAGTATTGTCCCAAATACCATTTGTGATTTCTTGGAATTAAGACAGAGTAATTGCAATTTCAAGATCTTTATATTTGTGAATGGACTAAAGTGAGGACAAATGTGAAGTCTAGATGGACTGGGGTTGTGGGGGGGAAATTATGGAATGGACAACAATGAATTTAAGTTCTTTACTCCTTTGACAAAGTTTAAAAATGCCTTTGGTTTAAATTTTTTTGGAATACAGAATTGAGATGGAGATATGTTTTTGTTGTAGATTTTTTGGTTTATGGTGTGGATGCTCGACGCTGTACACATTTAATTTAATGTAAGCAGTGGATCAGGTGAAAAGGACAGGCAAAAAAATAAACTTTTGCTTCTAGACTATTCTTTTTTTGGTTTTATGTTTATTATAATTATTGTACTAAGTGCATCAATTAATGTACAAACCAAATAAATTCATTCAATGGACACAACTTCATAGACTGCAAGTCTGTGCAAATGGAATGTGGTTCCCCTAAAGTCCAGAGGAGCCATGCATATTACTGGTAAGTCCAAAGATAGCTGTTACAGGGAAGCAGTGGTGGGACTTTGTTGTGTGGGCACAGGAGGACTACCCTGTGCAGCCAATACATGTAGATCCAGAAGAGCAAACTACAATTAGACACAAGGCTGACCATCTGTGTTTGTACACATACATGTTTAGATACTTGTCTGTGAAAACAGAGAATGATATTTAAGGACAAAGACACAGTGAAAACTATTGATGTTCATTCAAAATGACTTTTGTTTCTTTTGAAAATGTTACAACTTTTTCCCCTTGTGGACACTTTGAAAAACTCAGGCAACATCTGGAGAACAGGAACGCAAGGGTACGGATGCTGCTGGTTGATTTCAGCTCAGCGTCAACAACATAATCCCACAACATCTGATCTACAAACTGGGCCCACTGGGACTCAACACCCCCCTGTGAAAGTGGATCTTAGATTTCCTGACAAATAGACCTCAGGTGTGTGGTGGTGGTGGTGTGTGTGTGTGTGTGTGTGTGTGTGTGTGTGTGTGGGGGGGGGGGGGGGGGGGGGGCAGTCAGACCCCATCACTCTAAGCACAGACTCTCCACAGGGGTGTGTGCTGAGTCCCCTCCTCTTCACCTTCATGACCCATGACTGTTGTGCAAAACCAGCGGTAATCACATCATAAAACATGCAGATGACACAACAGTGCTGGGGCTCATCCAGAACGAGGACGACACACACTACAGAGAGGAGGTGAGACTGTTCACTGACTGTGCAACAAGAACAGCCTGATCCTGAACGTGGAGAAAACAAAGGAGATGGTGATCGACTTCAGGAGAGCCCCCCCCACACACTCCTATTTACATCAGAGACTCTGCTGTGGAGATAGTGGAAACATCCAAATTCCTGGGGGTTCATGTCTCTGACTATAACCTGGTCCCTGCACATAACTCTGTGGTTCAAAAGGCCAACCATCAGGCCCGGACTGGCTAATCGGGAGGACCGGGACAATTCCCGTGGGCCAGTATAATATTTGGGCCGCGAGGGCCGGAGTTCACTTTAAATATGTATTTAATATTTTATTTATTTATTTTTTGGGGGCCGGTGTTCAGTCATAGCACTGAGTTGATCAAGTAATCTGCAGCCGCTGTTCCTGGGCCCCACCCCCTCTACTAGCAAACTGTTTGTTTTCTTCCTCTTTTTTTTTGCGGACACACCGTGACCTGACATAACATGTCCATGCAAACGGTTAGTAGTGTAAGCGATCTTTCTGTTCTGCCATTTATGGAAGGATTTGTTCATGTAAAATGACAGGCTTAACTTGGGAGGCACTTATTTCTCCACACCGTCCTTAACACCGCAGCCATAACAAATCAGTGCTTCCACCCACACCACACTTTCTGCCTTCACAATAAAGCACTCCTCACCACATCCTGTCAGTTTACATGAACAAATCCTTCCATAAATGGGCAGAACAGAAAGATCGCTTACAGTAGCTCTGTACTGTAGCTGTGGAGCATATACGATCTGTGCTCTGTAGGCTGTGGATGGTCAGCTGTGTTTGCTGTTTAATAGAAAGAACAAGGGTGGCACAGAGAAGGCAAGAATTAAAAAGAGGAAAGCTCTGGAAGCAAACACAGCCAAATGTGCCAAAATCTGCAACTTTTTCCACAAAACGACCTCCGGTTGGAAACAACTAATGAGGACGATGAACCGGGTAAACCACCTTTCAAGTTAGTTAATTACGGAGTCAGTGAATTGTGTGGCATTGTGGCGTGGAACATAACGTTATGTAATTTGAATAATAGTATGATGTGACGCCACATAACTGGGAAACTTTGTCTTGTAGCTCCTCAGAGCCAGAAAGCAGATCCAGCACCTGCCATGAGCCCCCAAGTCCAGAGTGGGCAGGTAGGACTGCTCATAGACTGAATATTATTAATAAATAGGCTCCAATGAAGAGTATGGTGTAGGCCTGTTCAGTATGAAAGGGGCTCTGAGATGCTCCAGGATTCTGCACTACATGAATGAAACTGACACCAAGGCTTTGAAAATAGAAGATCTGTGCTGAGAATTCTGACCATTTTTAAAATGTGCTTTAGTGTCAGAAGCAGAGCCAGGAGCCAGTAGTGATGAGGGGATTGTTCCTGTCAGGATGGAAGGAAAAGGTGAGCTGTGGAACAGACTGTGTGAACAAGCATTAGTTCCAGTAAAACCACTTTCTAGACCCAAACCATAGTCCTGACCTATTTTAATTTTTATTATTAAAAGTGAGACAGTAAATACACAAAGCCCACAACTGAAAGGCAATAGCATAAAGTAATATCAAATAAGCCTGCATATTTGCCAATGCAAATATCTTAATTAGTTAAGTAAGTCAAAATGTCTGTAGATATTATTTTTTATTGTGATCCAGGTGCAGGTGAGTCTAGAGAAACTGGAGGAAGTGTGAAAGGGAGAGCAGAGTCTACTGATGACAGAGGAGCAGCTCAGCAGCACAACCCTGAACCACTAGTCACAAATGACACAGATGAAGAGGAGTCTGTTGTTAGCTTTGACTGCTTTGCTCGCCCTCAGTCAGGATATACAGGCATTTTTTCTTATCATCCTCATCAAACCCCTAATATCACTATACCAAAAGTTTTCAATAGCAAAGATGGAACAAACCGCAAGTAAGTTGTGATGGAAATCTTTTGTTGCAGAGGATACAAAAATAATAGTTATTAGAAAAAGCAGCAAGCTTTATTTTTTTTTTATTGATTTATTTTTTTTCAATATTTTATATATTCTTTCATTTCATTTCAAACATTTTAAAGGTTTGAAAAATGTTAACACTTATAAGAACAAAAATATAGATTCTGTTATTGTTGTGTTGTGAGGAATAATAATGTAGGAGATGTGGATGTGCACTCACTGTTGAAATAAATCCACGTTGTGAAGCAACCTTTACTTGCACTGAATTGGAAATATTTTAGAAAATACACTGAATTACAAGGCTTTGGAGAACAGTGTGTAGACCTAACATGTAAGGTTAGAATCATATGATTTTAATAATAATCGGTCGTGATCTAAAGTGGGCCGGTCTGAGGTATGAAACTCCAGGGCTGAAAATGAGTCTCAGTCCAGCCCTGCCAACCAGCACCTGCACTTCCTCTGCCAGTTAAAGAGAGCCCATCTGAGCCCAGCTGTCCTCACCTCATTATACAGAGGAACCACAGAGTCTGTTCTCTCCAGCAACATCTCCCTATTGTACATTAGGGATGTAACGGTACAGGTTATCCACGGTTCAGTACGGTAAAAATAAACCATCTGTTGTAAATGTGTCTATTTGGGTTGAAGCTAAAAGATAGTCAAGGTTGATTTTGTGAAGAAAAAACTGCCAACATATTGTCATTTTAGTAGCATCAATGCCAATCTCCTTTTCACCATAAGTAGTGGGGGTACCTCCGACTGAGGGGGGAAATTAAAAAATTAATTAATTAAAAATCGTGCAAAAATAATGAAAATTAATATGGACAGCAATATATGATGAAACGACCAATTACAGCAGCTTCATGTAAAAAAAAAAAAAAAAAAGAATCTAGGCAGTTTAATCTTATCAGTTATTTCATGGTCTGTGCTTTGATGGTACTTCACCTCCAGTTCCAAAACACTCCTTTATGACTCCTTACATCCAATTTAAAATACAATTAAACAATAGTATCATGGAGCTGATGTAAAAATATCCATCGTGGAAGCTGTTTCAGAATAAAGCTGTTCATTCTAGTGTAAGATGTTATGAAAACAGAAAGTCACAGTTTGACAAAAATAATGAAATAAAATAAAAACACACACAAAAACACAACCTGGTGCACATATGATCCAAAAATGAGCAGGAATTTCACTAAACAAGTCACATATCTGAGTCTATTTTCAGTCCAAAAGGAGCAGTTTTTTGTGAGGATTTAATGCTTTTCTGAACATACGTGTCTGTAAAAACACTCAGTTTGGATTGTAGATGGAATAAATGAACATAAATGAAATGTACTAGTATGTTCTGACACCTTCTGATGTGAATAAACTGATAATGACAAGTGTAATGTTGGAACTCTGATCAGTATCAGGTGGAGAACACAGGCCAGGATGAGAAATATATGAAATGTTGGGTTTGTTTGGATTTTATCAGGAGAAAAAAACTTTGGATTAGAGTCAGGAAAAAACTGGAAATGAGGTTTTTACTCCATTTAATAATAATTATAATGAATTTTCTAATGAATCCAATTTTTTTTTTCACTGTAAATGTCAATGTAATGTAAATGAGACTCAGATTTATGGTAATTCTTCATTTAAGCAACAAACAACATGTTACACAAACTCTGGACATGAATGAATGAATGTAAACATTTTACCGCTGAAAGATGCTGAAGGATCTAGAAACAGATGGAAATAACACTCACAAGCCTTTACGACTAAAATACCGCAATTCCACCAATAAACAGGTGTTTATGGATGTAAATGTACAAAGGATAAAGTTACAATATTAGGACAAAAATATAATTTTATGAGTAAAGAGTCAAAATTCTTTCCAACTTTCAGCCCAAAAGATGAACTGAATGCAGACGTGGAGGCTATTCCCCAGATATTTCCACCTCTTTTGTCATGACCCACTTTTTGGTTTGGTTTGGTTTGGTTGTCTTGTGTTTCCTCCCCTCCCCCTCTGTGTTCTGTTCAGGTAAGGCACACACGAGGAGCTGATCTGCAGTCAAGCTCTCCTCCTGCTTAAAAGCCCTGCAGCTCCTGTGTTGTGTGCCAGAGCGTCTTCGCTTCCATGCTGTTCCAGTTCCTTGGTTTAGTTCGTGTTTTAACTCCCGGTTCGGTGACGCCTTGGTTCTCCTCGTCAGAGATTGTTTCCTTTCTGTAACTTGTTTATTTTGACGAGACTTGATAGTTGGTCTACGCCTTTTTCCCTGCCAAATTTAAACTGCAGAATTCTGTCTAAGTGGTGATCAGGAAAGAAATCTTCAGAGACAATGATGAGCCGAACCAGTCTGTCCTCAGCCATCATGTGTTTTATTTGCAAAAGCAAGGAAAAACACACGGAACACACCCGGGAATGGTCTGAAGGGTAGCCGAAAATCCCCTACATTTATACCTTGTTTCGGGGCTCGGGGCGTGATTTCCTGCAAACCCGGGTCCCTCTCCCAAAATCCCCTTTTTCCAGCATTCTAGAAGATTCGGGGTGTTTTTCCACTGGCAGAAACCATCCCTCGGTTTCTATTACCCCTGGAAGCTTCCCCTTTAAAACCATCTTTGGTCAGGCACATCTGTGCCACTTACCCTACTTGCTGCATACACGCTCAAGGTCATTTTTGGTTTTCTTATCAGTTGTTTTGGTTCTTCTTTTCATTAAGTAGCGCAGCTGTGCCGAATGAGTCACCAGATGGTCTGGGCATACAGCCCAGAAGTTATTAATCCAGCACCATCCTGGCCTACCATGGCCAACATGGTTTGCAGGGTCAGCAGCCGGGTCAAGGAACTTCATACCACAACCAGCAGAGAATCTTCTTTTCACAATTGTTTACAAAAGCTTGCGCCTGCAGACATCAGCAGGGCCTTCTTCCATGAAAAGACAAACAGTATCTCTTTACATTATTTACCTTATTTTATTCTCTACAATTTATGTATAAATAAACTTTATTTGCATTTACGCTAATCGTGTCTGTCTGTTATCGTTCACCACACAATTTGGTTCCTCTTGTCCTGGTTCATAACATCTTTATGACTTTTCTCCAAACATTATGTCTTTATTCTGTAAATACGGTCCTTTAAAGTAATGGTCATTTCAGCCTAAAGCCATAATCCTCTCACTTTGTAAAAATGCTGATGATGAGTTACTGTGAAGGCGTCGTCTCCGTTAGCGATTTCTTCAAACATCTTCTTCCCTGAAACTATTGGTTGAATTCACTAAAATTTGATCTTATCTTCCTTGGGACAATGTGTACAAAGTTTGTTCACAGTTTAGAAAAATGTAGATTTTTAAATATTCTAAATGTTCCTTTCCTTCTAATGGTCCATATTTCTGATGGTTTCTAAAATGTAAATGGTTCCAGATATCAGTCTAGTTCCTATTGATCACTGATAGAAGTCATATATGACTTTGATTGGATGAGTTGAGTTCTCCTCCAGTCAAAGTCAGATTTATTAATTGTCATTCAATAAAAACATTCTGCTGTTATAGAACGAAACTGAAAAATGCACAGCATGAAACAAAACAAAGAAAGATTTTAAAAACACCAACTACAACAAACCATTTATATAATAAAATATTAGAAACTGCACTAAAATAAATAGGTTAGTAAAGGTGAAAATATTGCACTATGGAGGGGTCACTATTGCACTTTTTATTGCACATTCTCTATTGCACTTCATCCCCTCAACTTTTGTTGAGCTTCTTATGGCCGTTGAATAGAAACTATTTTAAAATCTGGTAGTTTTGCACCTCAGGCTCCGGAAGTGTTTCCTTGAGGGCAGTAGGGCCTTTGCAGCCAGTTCTCAGCACTCAGGCCCTAATAATAATAATAACAATAATACATTGAATTGGTTTTACTTTACTTTCAGTCACCAAACTAAATAAGTTTTTGCAGTGTTTTGTGATTCTGTAACTATTTAAAGAATCTGCCAACATGAGAGTGTGAAAGCTGCTGTAATTGGTCATTCTTTAGAAATTTGCTGTCCATATTAATTTCCATTATTTTTGCATGATTTTTTATTTATTATTTTTTAATTCCCCCCTCAGTTGGAGGTACCCCCACTACTTATGGTGCAGGGGAGATTGGCATTGATGCTACTAAGTTGACAATATATTGGCAGTTTTTTCTTCACAAAATTGACCCTGACTATCTTTTAGCTTTAACCCAAATAAACACATTTACAATAGATGGTTTATTTTGATCGTACTGAACCGTGGATAACATGTACCGTTACATCCCTAATGTACAGTAGGGCCTTTGCAGCCGGTTCTCAGCACTCAGGCCCTGATAATATAATAATAATAATAATAATAATAATAAATAAATATAATAATACTGTGGTTTTACTTTACTTTCAATGATCAAACTAAATAAGTTTTTGCTGTGTTTTGTGATTGTGTAACTATTTAAAGAATCTGCCAACACTGGAGAGAACCTGACATTTTTCATCATCTTTCAATATCTGTGTTATTATCTGTTCTGTTCTGGTCTCATACAGGAAACATCTGTTAAGGAGAAACCATCAAATATTGGTTGTTTTGAAAATGTCCTGTCGATGACCTAACTAGTAATTTAGTCTGCTGCTTAATCTGGTCCTGAACAGATGTGTTTATTCTGTTACATTTCAGTGACCACCTCTTCTTTTTCTTTGTTTAATGTAGAAAGAAAACAAAGGTGGATTGAAGGGAAACCTAAAAGTTGTTATCAGTGAAATGTGACTTTGTCTTGATTTGATGTGTTATCATGTGCATCACTGGGTGTTTCTTCAGTCTGATTAAACATAGACTTGCTTATGTTAGTTTCTTGCATTGTCTGACTGTTTTCCAACAGGTTAAGGTTGAAGGAGTGTGAAATTTGTGTGTAGCACAGATTCCAATCTGGAGTTGAATGTTGACATGTGTCCTCCACAGCACTGGGAGGATGACTCTATGTTTGTGTGAAGGTTGGAGTTCTCCTCATCCTTCTGCTGTTGGATCATAGACTGTCAACAACATGGCTTCCATACTTGACTGAACTCATAAACTGTGTGAATCTGCAGATGCATATCTTTAATGTCCTACAGATTGGACAATGACTGGACTGATCAGGATCATCAGGCTTGTGACAGAATGGTTCAGGGAGAATGAGACATCATTTTCACACATGGATTCGCCTCCATAAAGTCCAGACTCTAATTTGGGATGTGATGAAGACTTGATGCAGCCGTCCGATTCTCCATCATCAGTAATCCAAAATGAATGCAACTGTGGATGGAACAAATATTATGAACCTTATTGTGACACTACATAAGCATTATGTGGTAAAAAGATGTGACAGTGAATGTCTCCTGTAATCCAAACCAAAGCTGGTGCAGTCAAATATTACATATGTACAAACAGTACACGTGGTCACGTGGTGGAAGTTTTCAGTGGATTTGGTAGTGACGAGACCTAGTGGTAGGTCTACGCCTGATTCCCCGCCTGATACTATACTGTCAAATTATAACTAAGAGATGATCAGGAAGAAACTTCTTCGGAGTCAATGATGAGCCTAGTCAATCAGTCTTCAGAGCCGTACATGTGTTTATTTGCAAATGCAGGTTAAAACACATGGAGACACACCCGGGACTGGTCTGAAGAGCAGCTGAAAATTCCCCATCTTTTATACCTTGTTTCTGGCTCGGGGCGTGATTTCCCGCAAACCCGGGCCCCTCCTTCTAAAATCCCCTTTTTCCAGCATCAGTTTCTATTAATTAATGATGTTCAGAAATAACCGTGACAGGAGTCTTTGACCTTTGTTTTTATATATGTTTCTCAAGCCAGGCCCTTGTCACCACCCTGAGAACCCGACAGCATCATGTCTCAGCACCAGTTGGTCTCCATCTGTTGCCCTTTAATACATTTGGGATACTGGTTAGAGCCACCAGTCTCCATTAGATGCCACCTGGGACCTGAGAATGCATAGTTCATGTTGTTATTAAAACAGTGTATGTGGCACACCCTTGTGGAAAGTACCTTCATTACCTCTCTATGTAGCCCCTATGCTGGGAAAGTTATGCCTGCTTGTTCTCAAACCCTTCTCCTAATTTGGCCCTGCTTGTGTCTTTTCTCATCAGTAGGAGTGTGGGGGACAGGAGGAAAGAAAGAGTACGAGGGCAGACAGGATGGGAGGGGGGAGGGGGGAACATGCATGTGTGTTTAGTGAGTCCTTGGAAAAGTTGTGTGAGGATCAGAGACAGACAGAGGCCTTCTGTCCTTCAGTTCTTATCAGTTCACTCCCTCTGTGTCATGACCATGGAAAATGTTTGGAATGCAAAGGGAGCAGATTTAGGGAAGATCCAGCTGCTTTTCCTCAGCTCTCAGGGAAAACAATTTAACCAGAAAGACTTGATTTCTGCTTAATTTAGTTCTAACTCAACTTTTGTTATAACTGGGCCTCAGCATGAACTCCTCACTTCAGAGCAGATAAAGTATCTCCTAATTAGGCCCTTGTGTCTTTTCTCATCAAGAGCTGAGATCTGCTTGACTTAGAGTCAGAAAACACCAGCCCATTTTTCATTGACCCAACCCACATAGCCCACAGGACCAGCCCATAGTTTGGGGATCAGCTTACAAGGACAAGAAAAGTGATGCAGGGATCCATTTTCTTTCCGGGTGGATCTTCAGTTCTGAGTTATGCCTATTTATGATCAGATCAAATCAAATTAAATTTATATAAAAACAATGAGAGCGAGGTGAATCCTGACTCATCCTTGGAGTTTCCAACAAAAGAACTCACTAACAGAGGACTGTGTCCAGGAGGATCAGCAGATCTGCTCCAGACAATTCTAAGGCCGGACTAACAACAAGGTAAGAAGAAAACCTGTGGATTTTGTAAATCACAATTTCAGTGATTGACTACTCTAAATTAAATCGTCTGTGAGTAGTAATTCTCCGATCTCTAAATAAACATTCTATCTATCTATCTATCTATCTATCTATCTCTATCTATCTATCTATCTATCTATCTATCTATCTATCTATCTATCTATCTATCTTCTATCTAATCTAATTTGTCTTTTTAACAAAAAATATCTTTGATCTTTGGCACACCAGCCTATACAACCACAACTGGCCCCACTGTCAATTATAGGGATTTAATCCTGGACAAAATGTAATAATCATTTCATTAGAAACTGTCTTACAGAAATTCTATTCCCTGAAAAACAAAGAAAAAACAATATATTACAAAATTTGATAATCTTCAACTGATAAACTTAGAACAAAGTACATGAAATTCCCTGTACCCCCAAAGTTAAAGAAACACACTGTAAAATTATGAATAACATCTGTCCCTCTGAGGATTTGCTCAGGTTGCGGTTTGGCAGTGATGATAATATTTGTACATTTTGTGGTGATGACACTGAGACTACTGACCAGATACTTTTTTCATGTAATGTGGTGCATTTATTTTGGGTTGACATCAGGCCCAGACTGGCTAATCGGGAGGACCGGGACAATTCCCGGTGGGCCGGTATAATATTTGGGCCGCGAGGGCCGGAGTTCACTTTAAATATGTATTTAATATTTTATTTATTTATTTTGGGGGCCGGTGTTCAGTCATAGCACTGAGTTGATCAAGTAATCTGCAGCCGCTGTTCCTGGGCCCCACCCCTCTACTAGCAAACTGTTTGTTTTCTTCCTCTTTTTTTGCGGACACACCGTGACCTGACATAACATGTCCGTGCAAACGGTTAGTGTGTAAGCGATCTTTCTGTTCTGCCCATTTATGGAAGGATTTGTTCATGTAAAATGACAGGCTTAACTTGGGAGGCACTTTATTTCTCCACACCGTCCTTAACACCGCAGCCATAACAAATCAGCGCTTCCACCCACACCACACTTTCTGCCTTCACAATAAAGCACTCCTCACCACCGAGGTTATAATAGTTTTGGATTTTTCATTATAGTTTAGTTTTATTTAGTTTTGACTTTTTTTCTCTAATTCAGTTAGTTTTAATTAGTTTTTAGAGCAGGTTTGTTAGTTTTTATTAGTTATCGTTTTTTTCTGAATGCTTAGTTTTAGTTTAGTTTAGTTTAGTTTAGTATTAGTTTTAGTTATTTCATATATTTTATCTTCCTCATCATCCTATTCAAAGAAATTAGTGAGGCATGGATATGGGTTACCCTGGACACTTTATTTGGGGGTCGGGTTAGGGCGGCTCATGGACTAAGCAGAGACTCAATGTACCGTACAATGTATAAATTCCCTATAGCAGGTTGAGGGGGGGTGCAATCCATACACAACGTCACTTACGTGAAACAATGCGAAGATGTGCAAAGCATGACAGGAGATGCACAAAGCAGCCAGCAGTTAAAGCAGATAGAAACATATATAAACCAGCTAACCAGCAGTTAAAGCAGATAGAAACAT